>NW_026114609.1:422624-514160 GCF_025201925.1 Gopherus flavomarginatus | reverse complement strand
AGAGCTGATGCTCTACTGACTGAGCTAGCCAGGCTTGCTAGAACCTCCACCCTCCTCTTCTTCTCCATGGCCACGGCCAATTCTTCCTCCCTCCTGCACCTGAGGATCACTACATCTCCTCACTTAGACAGCCAGCCCGTCCACTGCACCCAATCCCCCATGCCTGAGCCTCCCTGCCATCTGGCTCCATAGAATTAATTCTCATGTGTTGCTGGGAAATCTACTTCTTGTGCCCAGAGAGTCTCAGCCCCCCTCAGTAGAAGACCGGAGAAACACAGTGTCTGCCTTTTCTAAAGAAGTGCTTGGAAGGGCTTTTCTCATGTGACCTAATGGATAAGGCGTCTGCTTTCAGAGCAGGAGTTGAGAGTTCAAGTTACTGCATGGTTGTGTTGCTGCAGTTTTACCTTCGTGCTGAAATTCCTGCTCCCTTCAGGGCTGGAACCTCTTCTTGGCCGCTCAGACCAGTGCTCTGGCTTCAGCTAGAGCCCTGGGAAGGAATTCAGGGGTGAGTGTCACAAAGACTGGGGCATGAGCCCCAGGTGCTTCCAGTCCAGCCTCTGCTCTTCCTGACTTGCCAACGAAATGGGCAGCTGCCCGGGCTGGCGTGTAGAGCAGTTTCCCTCTTCCAAGAGTGAGCCTGTCCCTGTGCTTGAGGGGGTTGCTACATAGCGCCTTGGGAACCTGCATGTTTCTCTGCTTCTCGCCAGCTGGGGAAAAGCCTCTTGGGGTAAAGTCTCCTGCCCCACGGCAAAAGTGAGCACTGTGAGTGGAACAGACAGGGGCCACACCAGGGGGCTGGCCCCTGCTTTCCTAGCTTCTTCTGATGTTGGCGACAGAGCATCAGCAGCTGCCCTGCATGCTGATCTGTGGGTCGCTTTCAGTGGGTGTTTGGCATGGCAGGAAGCAGCCTGGCTGGGGGTCTTTGTGGCTGTCTGCTGGCCATGCATAAGCATGGTCCTCCCCTCCTCTTGCCTGCCTTCAGTTGCTCTGTGGCTTATAAACCTTCCCTTGAAGCTGTCAGCACCAGCAGCCTCTGCTCTAGGTGTCCGGAGGAGGGAAGGTGTGAGGGGCTCCAGGCTGGGCTCCACCTCCCTCCTGCCAAGCCCTGACTATTAATCCCGGCCCTGGCACTCCTTTCTTCAAGCACCGTGTGGGCCAAAGGAAAAGTGTGGCAGCAAGCACAAGGGCCAAACTTGTGGGAATCAGGTGAAGCAGCAAGAATCCCAACTACCAGGTCAAACCACAGGACTACAGGCAGCCATAGCCACTTCTACACCCCAATCCATTGCAGCCATCTCAACCAAAGACCTGGCTCCAGTGGGTGTGAGTCACCCAGCAGGAGGGAAAAGACTCACTCTTAAACAACTGGAAACAGGGAAATTGAGCGCTTTGAGCTCCAGGGCTTTACCACAAACCAGCACAAGGTCCCACTGACATTTAAACTCAGACTCTAGGATTCAGAGTCCCAAGTGCTGCCTATTACACCATGGGATCAGCTTGTGCTGCCTTCTCTGGCCATCGGTGACCCTCACAGGGGCTGGCTCGTGTAAAGGACTGTTGGCCCTTTACTAAAACTTAGTGGGGTTTTTGGTTGGCTAGTTCCCAGTCCCAATAGAAGGGGGAAGGGTCAATGGGAAATCAGAACCTTGAGACTGACATGCCCCTGGGGCAATGGTCACCAACTGGTAGGGAACACGTGAGAATTTATTAATGGAGAAAAATTCCTGGTGAAAATTGGAGATTCTGAAAAGTTCCTGTGAATATACACATGAAGATACAAACAGAGAGACAAACACACACAGAGAGAAAGAGAAAATTACACACTGCACAGGCCCACACAGACATAAACAAAAACCAAACCCACACAGCACACAGAGCCATATACACATAAGGGAAAGCCACACAAAATATAGAAAGAACAAATCCACACCAAAAAATACAGCAAAAGCCCACAACAAGAAAGCACAACAACCACATACCAAAAGAATACTAAGCAAAAAAAACAATCTGTATGCAAAAATCATACACACACACACCCAAAACTATGCCAGGCATCCACCAAAATCACACAGGACCCACATGCAGATCAACACGACAGATGAAAACACATCAAAATATAGAAGGCCAGGCAGGGTTGGAGTCTCACAACGAAGAGGGTGAGCACATAGGTGGTTTGGGGAGCAAAGACTGAGGGGGAGTCAGGGGCAGTGCTCTGTCCTGACCCCTCCTGACACAGGTGGCTGGTAGAGAGCAGAGCCTGGTAGATCTGTGGAATCTGCCCTGCTCTCTGTAAAGCAAGGGGACCTCGGTGTCTTCTGAGCTGGAATTGTATTTTCTGCAGGACAAAATGATTGGCAGAAGCCATTTGCTTAAAGAAAACTAGTGGTTTAGGTGAGGTTTAAACTCACAAGCTTCAGCATCATTCCCCTCAGCACTGCTGACTATAAAGTCCTGTGCACTAACCCATTGCACCTACTGCTGCCTAACTGAGGGTCTTGTCTCCTTTGATTCATGGATGGATTAGGGGCTGAGGGGGTTGCAGTTAGGAACGGTCAGAGGCCCCACCTGCTTTCCAACCACCTTGTGATGCCAGCCGCAGAACGACTGCTGGTCTGTGGGTGGCCTTCAGTGGGGGTTTGGCATGGCATGGAGCAGGCTGGCCTGGGTGTCTTTGTGGCTGTCTGCTTGGCCACGCATAGGCATGGTTATCTCCTCCTCTTGCCCTGACCTCGGTTGCTCTGTGGCTTATAAACCTTCCCTTAGAGCTGTCAGCACCAGCCGCCTCTGCTCTAGGTGCCCAGAGCAGGAAAGATGTGTTGGGCTCCAGCCTGGGACTCTTCCTCCTTCTTGCCTAGCCCTGACTATGAAGACTGGCCCTGGCACTCCTTCCTTTGAATAGCCATGTGGGCAAGAGGAAGAGTGTGGCAGCTGCAGGGACCAAAGTTGTGGAACATCAGGTGAAGCAGTGAGAAACAACCATATGGTCAACCCACAGGGCTCTCCAGCCAGAGTGTTAATTTCAAGGACCCCAACCTATAGCAGCCAGCTCATTCAACCGGCTGGACCAAAGTACCTATCTCCAGTGGGCATCAGTCACCCAGCAGGAGGGAAAAAACTCACTCCAGTTCACCCTGAGAGAGGGGAGCCAAGCACATTGAGCTCCATGGCTTTGCAGGAAACCAGCATTGCTCCAGGAGGTCCCTACTGAGATTTAAACCCAAGGATCCAAAGTCCTGAGTGCTGCCCATTACACCATGGGACCTGCTGCCATTTCATTTTCTAGACCCCATGTGACTCTCAGCTGGCTGGTTTGTACCCTGCACTTATTGCTTCCCACCAGCAGCTTCCTCTTGCGGGACTCTCTCTCCTCCTCCATCGACTGTGGTCCTGCACTATCTGATCCACAGGTCCTGCCCTGAGTCCCCGCATCCCCCTGCTTTGTCTCCATTCCCTGCAGGCTGCAAAAATGTTAGGGGAGCTGCCTCTCCCTTCAATCAGTGCTCCCGCTCATATCGGACAGCTGCAGCCTCATCTCCTGGAACTCGGCCAGCTTGTCGTTTGATCCGGTCGTACAGTCACATGCTGACTGGCTCCTCAGCATGGATGCTCTTGTGGAAACCCCACAGGTGACGCTGCAGGACTTGGTACCGTTGGTTTCTTTAATGTTGTGGTGTTTCCCCAGCCGCTGGAACAGAGACTGCCAACAAAGCAGAGAGGGGCAGTGGCGGGCTCCGGGATGGAGTTTGGGTGTGGATGGGGTGCGGAATCTGGGCTGGGGCAGGGGGTTGGGGTGGCAAGGGGGGCAGTGGCAGGCTCTGGGAGGGATTTTGGGTGCATGAGGTGCAGGTTCTGGGCTGGAGCAGGGAGTTGGGAATGTGGCACATATCTCAGGCAGCTCCTGAAAGTGACCCACACCCCCATCTGGCACAAATCCTACATGGAGGAGGCTGGAGGAGTCCCCTGGCACCACTGCCCACAGGCACCACCCCTGCAGCTCTCATTGTCGCAGTTCCAATGGCAGAGTTGGCACTTGGGGCAGGGGCAGCAGTGCAAGAGACACATCCCACAGGGGCTGCAGGGACTGTGCCAGATGCTTCTGGGAGTGGTGCAGCCGTGTGAAGCGAGGGTGGGCAGGAATCTGCTTTAGCCCCACTGTGCTGCTGGTAGTGGTGGCAGGAACCCCCAGGTCCCTTTCAAATCACCCGGGGCCAGCTGCTCAGGCTTTCTGATGGGGAAGCAAAGGGAAGCCACAAGAGTGGTCATGCACCCCTCATGAGCAGTTCTGGGTAGTCTTTTGGGAGCTCCTGGAGTAGGCAGCAGAGAGGTGCAGCCTCACACACAGAGGCTGTTTCCCTGGAAGGGAGAGGGGGCTGCAGGGTGATATCCCACCTTCTGGGCATCCAAGAGCCTCTGCTTCCCCACTGCCATGCTGGAGCCTCCACATTTATTTATTGCAAATAAAATTTGCAGAATTGTAAACTATTGTGCACAGAATTTTTATTGTGCAGAATCTCCTGAGGAGTGAAACCGACTCAGGGAACCTCCTTGAATTGTCACTGCTTGGTTAACCACTCAGCCACCACACCAATGCACAGAGAGAGTGCCAAGCCCTACTGCTATGTGGGGGTGGAGGCTGGGGTCAGGTCATACACGTTCAGACTGTACGCTCCCCCAGCTACAAACCCTGCTGATTTCCCATTTAGGACATTAGCCCTTACTGACAAGGTTTGTCTGTTTCTTTTTTTATCTCATGCTGTTAGTTAGAAGGATATTATTTTATTTTTTTTTCAAAAATACACAACTCCCTAAATCCTGCTTTTAGCAATCAGAATAATTTAGTGTCACCTTATTTTTGCCTGCCCCAGTACAAAAGAAGACGGCTTTTGTGGTTTTCCTGACTCAGAGGATGAAAACAAACATGTGTCGGTCCCAGGGGTGGCTCTAGGCACCAGCAAAGCAAGCAGGTACTTGGGGCAGCCCATTTGCAGGGGCAGCAGCTAAGAGGGATCCAGCCTGGGAGCGGTGACCTAGAATCCTACTTTCATCATCTCTGACTCAAAGAATACTTCCAACACACCTCTGAACAACATCCTAACCCACAGAATCCTTCCTACCAACGCTATAATAAAAAGGATTCTGCATGGACTCCTCCTGAGGGTCGAAACAACAGACTGGACTTCTACATAGATTGCTTCTGTCAACGTGCACAGGCTGAAATTGTAGGAAAAGCAGCATCACTTGCTCCATAACCTAAGCCTGTACTGAACACAATGCCATCAACAACCTCAAGAACAACGCCGACATCATAATCAAAAAGGCTGACAAAGGAGGTGCTGTCGTCACCATGAATAGGTCGGAATATGAACAAGAGGCTGCTAGGCAGCTCTCTAACTCCACATTCTACAGGCCATTACCCTCTGACCCCACTGATGATTATCAAAAGAAACTACACCATCTGCTCAAAAAACTCCCTGAAAAAGCACAGGAACAGATCTGTACAGACACATGGCCTAGAACTCCGACCAGGTGTATTCTATTTGCTACCCAAGATCCATAAACCTGGAAATCCTGGATGCCCCATCATCTCAAGCCTTGGCACCTTAACAGCAGGATTGTCTGGCTATGTGGACTCTCTCCTCAGGCCCAATGCTACCAGCACTCCCTAGCTATCTTCAAGACACCACTGACTTCCTGAGGAAACTACAATCCATCGGTGATCTTCCAGAAAACACCATCCTGGCCACTATGGAGGTGGAAGCCCCTCTACACCAACATACCACACAAAGATGGACTACAAGCCATCAGGAACAGTATCCCCGATAATATCACGGCTAACCTGGTGGCTGAACTTTGTGACTTTGTCCTCACCCACAACTATTTCACATTTGGGGACAATATATACCTTCAAGTCAGCGGCACTGCTATGGGTACCTTCATGGCCCCACAGTATGCCAACATCTTTATGACTGACTTAGAACAACGCTTCCTTAGCTCTCATTCCCTAACGCCCCTACTCTACTTGTGCTACATTGATGACATCTTCATCATCTGGACTAATGGAAAAGAAGCCCTTGAGGAATTGCACCGTGATTTTAACAATTTCCATCCCACCATCAACCTCAACTTAGACCAATCCACATGAGTGGTCCATTTCCTAGACACTACTGTGATGAATAAGCGATGTCACATAAACCCACCCTATACCTGAAACCCAGTGACCACTATACTTGCCTACATGCCTCCCGCTTCCATCCAGGACACATCACATGATCCATTGTCTACAGCCGAGCTCTAAGATACAATCGTATTTGCTCCAATCCCTCAGACAGAGAGAAACACCTACAAGATCTCTATCAAGCATTCTTAAAACTACAATACTCACCTGCTGAAGTGAAAAAACAGATTGACAGAGCCAGAAGAGTGCCCAGAAGCCACCTACTACAGGACAGGCCCAACAAAGAAAATAACTAGAACGCCACTAGCCATCACCTACAGCCTCCAACTAAAACCTCTCCAGCCATCATCAAAGATCTACAACCTATCCTGAAAGATGATCCCTCACTCTCACAGATCTTGGGAGACAGGCCAGTCCTCGCTTATAGACAGCCTCCCAACCCGAAGCAAATACTCACCAGCAACCGCACACCATACAACATAAACACTAACCCAGGAACCTAACCTTGCAACAAAGCCCAATGCCAGCTCTGTTCACATATCTATTCAAGTGACACCATCATAGGATCTAATCACATCAGCCACGCCATCAGGGGCTCGTTCACCTGCACATCTACCAACGTGATATATGCCATCGTGCCAGCAATGCCCCTCTGCCATGTACATTGGCCAAACCAGACAGTCTCTATGCAAAAGAATAAATGGACACAAATCTGACATCAGGAATCATAACATTCAAAAACCAGTGGGACAACACTTCAACCTCTCTAGCCACTCACTGACAGACTTGAAGGTGGCAATTTTGCAACAAAAAAACTTCAAAAACAGACTCCAAAGAGAGACTACCGAACTCGAATTAATATGCAAATTAGATACAATTAACTCAGGCTTAAACAGAGACTGGGAATGGTTGAGTCATTACACTAATTGAATCTATTTCCCTAGGTTAAGTTCTCCTCACACCTTCTATGGGTCATCTTAATTATCACTTCAAAAGGTTTTTTTTTTTCTCCTGCTGATGATAGCTCATCTCAATTGATTAGGCTCTTCCTGTTAGGTATCAGAAGGGTAGCCGTGTTAGTCTGGATTTGTAAAAGCAGCAAAGAGTCCTGTGGCACCTTATAAACTAACAGACGTTTTGGAGCATGAGTTTTCGTGGGTGAATATTCACCAAAACGTCTGTTAGTCTGTAAGGTGCGACAGGACTCTTTGCTACTCTTCCTGTTGGTATGCATACTTCCACCTTTTCATGTTCTCTGTATGTATAAATATCTCCTGTCTGTGTGTTCCATTCTGTGCATCCGAAGAAGTGAGCTGTAGCTCAGGAAAGCTCATGCTGAAATAAATTTGTTAGGCTCTAAGGTGCCACAAGTACTGCTGTTCTTTGCGGATACAGACTAACACAGCTGCTACTCTGAAGCCTGGGAGCTGAGAACCAACAGGGGGCCTTGGGAGCTGTAGTTCCTTGGTTAGCTCCCTGCCTATAGAGCCAGCCCTGGAGCCGGGAAAGAACTACATTTCCCAGCATTCCCTTGGGTGCTATCAACAGGGAAGGGATGGGGAGGGAGTATGGTAGTTGAAACCTCATGCTGCAGCTCGCTGTGAATGGAGAGCTCACTGCTAGAGCGGGGTGGCACTGTGAATGGGGAACAAATGTGCCCAAGGAGTAGAAGGCTTTGGCCCAGATACCCCCTTCAGAAGACAACCCCAGACTGTCCTAGGGACACTGGTGTGACCTCACCTTGCAGCCCCCAAAGAAGGAATTGGGGGGACTAAATGGACAGTGCCCCTCTCTATCTGAAGCCTAGCAAGGGAGGTATGTGGGTCCCACTAGAATTTAAAATGAAAAGTAAGGGAGGGGAGGCTCTACTGGACCTGGGCAGCTTTAGATACAGTACCAGGCACGCAGGAGGATTTCCACTTCTGAGCCATGGAAGCAGAAATTGACTTTTCCTTTCCAGATTTCGCTAATATTCAGAAAGGGAATCTAGCACCTGCGTTCCAGATGTGAACACCTCAAAATTCAGGAGTGCTCAAGCTCAGTTTGGGCAGCTGGTACATTATTTCTCCCAAAACAAATGTACTGATCCACTGTAATTTCCTGTAGAAAAAGTAGGATAAAATTGAGCATGAAATGCTTCCCAGAGGCTCTTAGGATTGGAATTGCTATTTTCAACAGCCATTGCCTTTTTGTTTGTTTAAACGAAAGACAGTAATATTGCATTGGCAAATTCCCCATAGAAACAAAGAGTGGAAGAAAGAATAATAAAGGCACCTCAACTTTTCTTCATTTATGGAGGACAGTCTTACAATATGCATCCAGATATCTTCCAATCACACAAGCTGAAAATTGTTTCACTTTACTGCAGCTCTGTAACCATGTGGGAACCAATCCTGTGTTCTGTGCACATCCAAAATTCCTGCTGAATGACCCACCCTGGGACAAAGTTACCAGTGACCCCGGGCTGGGGTAGAAGGAGGGTGCAGGTGGGGGGAGGAGCCCAGGGCTGGGGCAGCAGGGGGTCCAGGTGAAGGGGGCAGAGCCCAGGACTGGGGCAGCAGGGGGTGTGTGGGTGGGAGAGCACTGGTGAGGGGAGATCCCAGAGCTGGGGCAGCATGGGGTGTATGTGTGCAAGAGCCCCGGGCTGGCTTGGCAGGGAGTGCGGGTGTGGGGAGGAGAGCCCAGGGCTGGGGCAGCAGGGGGGTGAGGGTCAGGGGGTAAAGCCCAGGGGTGGGGCAGCAGGGGGGTGGGGGTGGGAGGAGGCCCAGAGCTGTGGAGGCAGGGGGTGTGGGGAGAGCCCAGGGCTCGGGCACCAGGGGGATGGGGGGACAGACAAATTTTTTTTTGCTTGGGGCAGCAAAAAACCTAGAGCCAGTCCTGCCTCCATATACCGTAAGGTAGGTAGGAGCGGATCATTATTATCCCTACTTGAAAGAGGGAGAAGCTAAGGCTGAGAAAGGAGAATTGACTTGTCTTAGGTCACACAGCCAGCCAGTGGCAGAGTTGGGAGTAGGACCCAAGAGCCCTGATGTTCAAACTAACCATTGGATCTTGAATTTCAGACATTGAATGACCTGAATAAAGTGCTCTCGGATGAGCTCCAGATCAACAACAGTGCACAGTAATTATTCAGCAAGTATTTGAGGAGAACTGCAATGTTAGAGAGAATCGTGAACTGCTCAGAGACCATTAATGCAGAGAAGCAGCAATATTCATCAAACATGTAAGTGGTTATGACTTATTTACTTGGTCTTCAAAGAGAACAACAAGGACCTGAGTCTCCTCCCTGTCAATAACCCTCAGCTCAGCCAATCAGGGTAGAGACTGAGGATGAGAGGCTGAGAGTTCTCACTAAAGAGCCCAAAGGATGGCCAAGTCACTGGTGGGGATCACTGCCCAAGCACTATTTCAGCCCCACATTTTTGGGTGGACCTCCCATAGTGGGAGCTGCCGAGCACTCCCCCGCCACCCACCCACACACACACCTACACCCACACCCACCCACACCCCCGAGGGGACACTAGAAGCAAGAGAAGAAGAGAAAGGAGGGAGGGAGGGATGGAGGAAAAGGTGAAACAAAATGGACAAACCCTAATGTCCCCAGTGATTCTAAGGGATAAAATCCCAGGTGCAGAATAAAATTCTGCCGCCTTAAGCTCGTGTTTTCCATGCCTAGAATACATCTGTCACCAGATGGATCAGACTAAACAGGTTTCAAACCTCGAGGAGGCTCTTACCTTCTAAACAGGGACAGCTGTTTTCTAGTAAAATCAGGAAAAGGGAAGGAGAAAACTGGAAAGAGGTTCCTCCTGGTGCTCACGTACCTGAACCCAAATACTTTCTCAGTCCTCAAAGAGAGACCTGGAGAAGGAGACTTGCTGAAGCAAAGCCACAGGGGTCTCTGAGGTTTCCCTGGCCCTTCGCCCCTGTCCTGCCTGACTGATGTCAGCATCTCTCTGTGAGGTCACCACCTCCCCACCACCTTTGACCAATAGTCTGAGGTCCTGCAAAAGGCCTTTGTGATGTCACTGCTACATCCCTCCCTTGCTGTGCTAATGTCCTGCCCCTGGCCAGGAACTTTGGAGGTTTGAGCTATTCCCTGTGGTCACCCCACTCAAGGAGCGTTCGTTCTCGGAAGCAAGCCGGCTAGACAGTAATACATCAGACGCTGCTCCCAATGCTACACTCAGTTTTTCAGAAATTAGTCAACTTTATGCCCTGAAAAGACCATTAGAGCATCTAATCTGACCCCCTGCATATCACAGGCCTCCTGTATGACACAATAGCTACTTTTGGGGCAAACACATTCCACAAAGGCATCTAGTCTTCATTGAATGACATCAGGAGATGGTGAATCCACCACTTTCCTTGGTAGCTTGTTCCTGTGGTGAATCATCCTCCCTGTTGCGAATCATCCTCCCTGTTGCTTATTTGTGCCTTAAATGTAATATGAATTTGTCTCTTTTCACCTTCCAGCCATTGGGTCTTGTTATGCTTTTCTCTGCTAGATTAAAGAGCCCTTTAATAGCCAATCTTTTCTCTCCATTAAGGCACTTCAATGAAGTCACCTTTCAATCTTCTTTTGATAAGCTAAACAGCTTGAGCTCTTTCAATAGCTCACTAGAAGGCATTTTTCTCCAGCCCTCAGAACATTTGGTGGCTCTTTGCTGCCCCAGCTCCAATTTCACAACATCTTTTTCAAATGAGGACACCAAAACTGGAGGCAATATTTCAGTATCAGTCTCACTGATGCTGTGTCACCTCCTGTGATGTTATTGACATAATCTGTAACTCTATAGATCACCGTTGCGACCACTGTTCTATATTTGCAGCCAATATTGTAGAAATGTTGTTGTGTAAGGGGTGTATGGAGAGGTTCTGATTGGCTGATTATAATGATGCTATCTCTACATGTGTATCATTTTTGTTGTTGACATTATCAATATTGGCCTATGCTGCCCATATTTCAAACTTGTGCTACGCTTCCGGGAACACCCCAGCCAGACAAGTTGGTGTCAGTTCTGCCTAGCCTGCTTGATGGCTCATTAAGGACCACAAGTTATGCAACTGACCCATTGAGAGAAGGCAAGGTATGCAGGGACCTGCCTATGGACAGAACTTTAAGGTTTTTTTCTATGCCACGTGCTGGATAGAGTGTCCTTGGGACAAAGAAAGCAAAGACCACATGGCAAGAGACTATAAAAAGCTGATGCCTCGTCTCCATCTTGTCTTCAATCCTGCTTCATACCTCTGAAGGGACTTTGCTACACACTGAAGCTCTCTACTAAGGACTGAATGACCCATCCCAGCTGTGGATGGACTCTAGAAACTTGATTTGAACCTGCAGTTTATTCTATCACTGCTACAAACCTGAACCAAAAACTTTGCCATTACTGGGTGTGAAGGGTTAAAATCCATGTGCAGTTTATATAACAACCTGGTCTATGGATTGTGCCAGCTCTTTTCCAGACCCAAAGTCCAGAATATGCTCAAGGGAGCAGAGGCCTAGCAAATAGTGATCAGCTAAGAGAAAGCTGGGGTAAACGGAAAGCCTTGCTTGCTAAGATAGGCCTGGTCAGCAAATTGCCAGGAGTTGGAGCTAAGAACTAAGTAATCATGTCTTATTCAAAGTTGCAGATTGAACAAAGAATCCCTGTTCCTATTGTGTTTGATTATTCTGTAGGGAGATGTTCTTCCCACACATCCAACCTTGAATTTATGAAAAGTTGGCACGTCAGTATAAAATATGGCATCCTTCCACCTCCCTTCCAAGGGACCGATGCCTTGCCTTTAGACAGACAGAAAACAATCTTTATTGCCATATACTTTCACTGTTTCTTTGCTTTAACACCTACGAATGTACCTGTTGGACCATGAAAAAGAGTTGCTCCATTTCTATGGACCTCAAATCAGAATTCAACATAGATATTTCATACTAATAACATTTTATCAAAGTATTCAGTAAATGTTAACCTGCTAACTTGAGACTATAGGCGGAGACATTATGTAACCTGCTAGCCACTGGCTAATGTGCTATCTTGTCTTGCTGCAAAACCTATCTCGGGGTGTGGAACTGCCTACCCTGTCACTTTCCCCCACCCATGAAAAACCTATGTATTCTATTGTAATCAATTGATTGACAGTGTCTCTGAGCCTAACAAGCAAGGTGACTCTCCTTTTATTGACCTCTACACGGTGTAGATTTATCTCCTTCACAGACAGCTGCTGAATAAAGAGGAGATTCAGCATCCAGCACCCAGTGGTGCCTGGCTGAATGTGCCTCCTCTCCCCACAGCTTGGTGATCTTTTGAGGAAATGGAGAAGACTGCCTTTGCCTAGCTGTACATTGCTTGCAAAAGAAACAGGTCTTTTTGGTGACAAATGTTGAAAGGAGTCACTAGGCAAATGTGGAGACAAGAAAAAGATCTCCTAATTGAACTTGCATCTGTGGATGCTGAAGCCACAACACAGAGTGCTAAACGCTATATGATCACGGCTGGAGTCAGAAGAGTCTCTACCAAAGCCTTTTTTCACCAGCAGGGGCCTCTCTGTGCACAGAACTCCTGGTAGCTTGATGGCTGCAGGCAGTGGAGAACTCTATTTTGGCATCTCTTTGTCTCTTTTGTGGTGAACATCTGCAGTAACTGTTAAAAGGCCTCTGGATAGTGGTCTTTGGGAAGAGCTGATTGAAGAGCCTTCCTAGTAACCAGGAAATCTTGGCTTGGCCTGACAGTTCTTCCTTGCTGAACCTAATGTGTCATTTGGCTCCTTTTTCGTTTCTCTTCATAAGAAAGAAAAGACCTGTCATCAGAATCCTTCTAAGTGGTGGTTCAAGACAGAGAGAGCCTTCCTTGCAGCTGAGTCTTGGTGCCAGGGGGCATGTCTCACCACTGCAGTGCCTCCTGTTGGCCGTCCTGCCAATTAGGTCTGCTCCACCAGTGCACCTTCATTCAGTGGCATCTGGCTGCCATCTGTTCTATCATTAGGACCCATGTCGCTCTCAGGACTTCAATGTCCTCTTATGGACAGAGCCCTCTGGCTGTGCCCCACTCAGTTCTCTCCCCGCTTCCAGGGGGCAGCTGTCCTTCACCCAGACACTTGCCTCAGTGGCCAGCTGCAGTCCAGGGTGTAGCCACCTGTGTCAGTGGCAACTGAGGCAAAAGGGGTGCACCTCCAACCCTCACCATCTGTTTCCCTGGACCACTTCCCCACAGACCTAGCACCTTCCTCCACCTTTGTATAAGGGCCTCAGTCTGGCAGTAATCAGCCAGGAGGTCACTCATGCTCCCCTTACCCACGCAGCACTACTCTGATCATGGTACCCCTCCTTCTCCTTCTCCTTCTCCTTCTCCTTCTCCTTCTCCTTCTCCTTCTCCTTCCTTCAGGCAGCAAATCCTCCCTCCTCAAACTCCAAGGAGTGACTAACTTGCTGTGCTGAGCAGCCCTTTATATATGGGCTACTCCAGCAAGCCTTCTCCTGATTGGCTCTCCCAATAATCCCTTTCCTGACTGGCTGGGTTCTGCACCGCCTCTGCAAGGCTGCCTTAATTTTTTTCCTGATTGTTTGGGGCAGTCACCCCACCACACTTGGAAAGTGGCAAATGAGAAGTCTAGAGCTGAAGGAAAGGCTACCATGACTCAGAACTGAGCCAAGATTGCTGTGACTGAAACACAGATCACTAATCAGTATATGATCACAGTGGCTGGTGGGAGAAGCACATGTTAGGAGCCCTCTGTCAACTCAGATGTGGCTTTTTGTGCACAGAGAGCCAGACACCTCAAAGTCTACAAGGCTTGAGGGAAATGGGGAAGGTCTGTACTTTGGAATTTGCAGGTGTTGTCCTGGACCATCAAATGGAACAGTTGTAAACTCTTTCTTGAGGCAGGCACTATGGCTTAGCTGGCTAAAGCACCTGTCTAGTAAAGAGGAGAGCCTGGGTTCAACTCCCAGTGGTGCCTTGTTGTATGGCTTTTGTCTCCTCTGCTCACATTTTCCTGTGTTTTTCTAGGAAACAGAAGAGACCTCCCTTGGTATCCAAGTAACTGCTTGCTAAGGAAAAGGCTTCTTTGGAGAGAAGCATTGGAAAGAATCAAATCACAAGCCTGGAGTTGATGAAAAGGCTGCTGTGACTGGCATTAGCCTTGCGATTGCTTCAACTGCAGTTGCTGCAACACGAGAGCCTGTGCCGCACGTCCTTGGGGTTCGCTGGGGATGTCCACACACAGAGGCCATGTCACCTTCCTTTTGATTGTCACTGGTGAGAAATGGAGCAGCTGAGAGAAAAGTCCCAGAGAGCAGCACCGTGGCTAAGCTGGCCAAGGCACCTGCCAGGTAAAGTGGAGGTTAGAGATATAGCACCCAGTGGTGCCTTGCCAAATATGTCTGCTCTTCCCACCTTTTGGTCAATCTTTCGAGGAAGCAGAGAAGACTGCCTCTGCCTTGCAGTGCAGATGCTTCCAAAAGAAACTGGTCATTTTTTTCTGACAAGTGTCAGAAGGAGGCACCTAAGAAACATGGGGACAAGGAAAAGGTCATCGTAACTCAACTTCCATCCATGGCTCTTGAGGCCACAACGCAGAGCACTGAGCACTGTAGGACCACAGCTGGTGACAGAAGGGGCTTTTCCAAAGGCATTTTCCACTAGCAGGGTCCTCTCTGTGTGCTGAATTCCTTATAGCTTGATGTCCGCAGGCCCTGGAGATCACCATTTGGCATCTCTCTCTCTGTCTCAGTGAACATCCCCTGTGGTAGTTGAAAATCTGTGATGAGATCTACAGGATGAAACCTGAACAGAGGGACCCCTGAGCCCTGTGTCCCACCGCCTGGATTCCCTCTCACACTGTGATGCTGTGACAGGCTGCAAATCTCTGGCACATATTTCACTTACACAGACATCCACAGGTCGGGGCACATCCAACTGAGTTACATGAATGCTTCTCCCAGCCACTCATAAAACTAATGATAGAGAGCCTCCCGCCAATTCCCCCCAGCTCTGCAGCCTTGCACCCCTGGATTATACCGCAGGAAGGGCGAACTACAGCGGCTGCCTCCCCCACATGCGGGAAAAAGGCTTGACCTGCTAGCCCTGCAGACTAAGTCTCCAGGCCTCCAGCTTGCCCCATTCGACCCAACGGTTTGATCTTGTGGCCAGAATTATTTGCAGTTGTGATTTCCCCCTGCAGTACCTCACAGGGGTCCATGGTCAGCTCCAGCACAGGCCCCACAGGAAGGCTTAATTCTTGAGCTGCAGCACATGCTGGGCAGGCTTAAGACCGGGCTCCCCATGGCAGGAGAGAAGAAGACTTGGACCCTGGTGAGGCAGGCTGGGGCTTCCTGGATCCCATTTGCACACAGCCAGCCCTCTGCCCCCACTTCCAAGTCATCAGTGGCACCCCCAGGTCGGCCAGAATGAAGCAGCAGTTTTCACTGCACCAAGTCCACTTATGGCTTTCAGGCAACTGCCAGACCCCCCGCAGCCCACAATCTCAGCCAGAAAGGAGCCCACTCAGCCTCACCATTGCTTCTTTTCCTTCCCCCCAAAACTCCACTTCTCCTGACCTACAAGTAGCCATCTCTGGGATGCCAAGAGGCAGGTAAACGGTTCTATCTCCCAGAAGCGAACCACACCTCCATAGGTTCGGCCCTCAGAAGGGCAGGTGGGGGTTTCCTGGATCCCAGTTGCTCACAGCCAGCCCAGCCCCCACCTCTAAAGCCATCAATCTATAGGCCAACCTCCAAGGGGAGAGGAGGCCAAGCCACAAGCCTCCAAAAGGTGACACACCTAACTGCTCTAGGTTCTCCAGACTGACACCAAGGTGTTTTCTCCATTTACGTCAGCACCTTCTGTCATGCAGGGGATAGAGTTATCTCACGGACAGGCCAATAGCAGAAGGCAGAGCGCTTTCTTGGACAGCAAGGGGATTTGAGAAACGGAAGCCAGCCTGTTTCTGAACCAGGGGCCTTTTGTGTATTGGGCACATGTGATAACCACTACGCTACAGAAACTCTGTCTGCTTAGCTTGTGCTCACTCTGGCACACACTGATGGGGAAATGTAGAGCGAGTGGTGGCAGCCCTCCAATAGCTCAGCTGGCAGAGCAGAGGACTGGAGCTGGTGCTCAGAAAGTCATCCTGACGTCGCCCTTCTGAACCTTGCTTGAAGGAAAGCTTCTTTTTCTTCCCCTTGCTAACGAAGAACAAGAGAAGAATGAAAGGGCAGGTGGCCAGCTCGGTGCAGAAGCCCATGCTGTCTTTTCCTGCTGCATAGCCTGAAATGAGGGATTTGTGGCAGTTAAAGGAACTGCTGCACTTTCAGAAAACAGACCAGCCTTGCACAAAGGGAGAAAGAAGAGCCTGCCAGAGCTTGGGATTGAACCACAGACCTTTAGCTTAGCACTCACCCAACTGAACTACTGCAACAGCTGCTAAGTTTCCTTTTAGCCTGTTGCTTTTCTATCTGGGATGCTTTTGTCAGTGGCCCATTCAGACAAAATTCACATTTGCTTTCCTTAGCTGGCTAAAGCCCTTGTTTCATAAACCAGGCAATCCTGGGTTCGACTCCCAGTGGTGCCTTGGGGAGTGGCTTTTGGGGCACCTGGCATTGGCTATTGTCAGAAGACAAGATTCAGAGCTAGATGGACCTTTGGTCGAACCCAGTATGGTTTTTCCTATGGTTTAAATTACATTCACAGGCACTGCTAATAGAGTTCCTGAAAGTTTAGATGTTAAGAGCTGATAGGTCAATGGTCCAGTCCCCTCAAGGATGACCCCGACCCTCTGGGGCAGGGGCAGGGGCAGATCTGAGCTCTCACACCAAATGCCCATTGTGGGTCCCAAAATCTGTGAGCGGCTCATTTAGTTTACACCCAGGGTTGAGACCTACTTTGTGTCCAGTGTCTGAGAATGAAAATCCTAAACCACCCTTTGAAATAACAAATGCAGCAGGATGTGCTATTGTCCCTGCCCCAATGCAGACAGACCAATGGAGAAATGCCATTGAGTCCAGGGTAATACTTCACTGCGGTTTTACCATTTCCACTTGCTAAACTCCCTCGCAACCTTCTGGGCTTTTAGAGCAGGGTACTGAGTCTGAGCCCAGACATGTGCACTGCAACTTTACTCCACACCTAGCTGCATGATCCTGATTTATGTGACATAGACCAACCATGGGTGTTTCATTGCAATGGAGACAAAGCCTAACGTTATGTCTACACTGTGATTAAAACACCCAGGGCACCTGTCTGAAAGCCTGGGTCAGCTGACTCAGGGTTATGGGACTTGGACTGCAAGACTATAAAATTACAGTGCAGACATATGGACTTGAACCTAACCTCTGAGACCCCACGAGGGGTGAGGGTTTCTGAATCCAGGCTTCAGTGTGAACACTGAACCACAGTTTTTAGCCTCTCAGTTCTAGCTATATGAGCCCAAGTCAGATGACCAAGGCCAGCCCTGCTGCCACATTTATCCCAGGAGGGATGGACTCTAAGGGTACGTCTCCATTGCAATGGAAGCCCAGGTGTGGCACGCTGAGCTCAAAGCAGCACCCTGGTAGCCCCATATTCACCACTCTCATATAATGATAACATGGTTTGTACGAAGTCTGCCTTGTGAGCTATCATTTCAAAAGTCTTGATCTGTTGAACATTAATATCATGTTGGATTGTGTGTGCTCGCATTGGTTGAGAAGTTATAAAGTTTTGCTCTGTGTGTCTTACTGAAATATGTTATAAGATTGGGAAATGCCCCCCACCAGCCTTTCAGGTGTGACAATGGAGGAGCCAGACTGGCTGCTGGCCCATTGAAGGTATCCACACTCCCAAGGACTATCCCAGGAACCGTGTACAATGCAGACTTCTCCGAGATAGCCCAGCAACAATGGACATTGCTTGACTCACGTCGTAGCAAAGGTATTTCCTAGCAAGTTGGAAGAAACTATGAAAGGGGGGTAGAGACATTATGAATTGGCCTCCTTCCCCCACAACTCAATACCTGTAAACACATCTGGAGGACAAACACTGAACTGAGATAAATCAGAAGAGAATAATAATAATACATTCAAATAAAAGTCCCCAAACAGACTAGTATTGGCTTTTCAGGAGAAAATTTTCAGTCTGGGGAATTTTGTTTTCTCAGTCAGACCTTGCCAAGGGAAGCAGGTAGAAAATGTTTGAGTTTCCTCCTTCAGAACAGCTTGGCCTGGACACTAGCTCTGGTCCACGGTTGTGGCCTTGCTCAGGATAGAGGTCTTTTAATTATTTGGGCAAGTCCCAGGGTGTTTGGGGGAGATGATGAGGATGTAACCTTTTGAGATAAAGACTAAGAAATACAGGACTAGAGAAATTTTTTTTTAGAAATCTGGGATTTAAACATTTAATTTAAAGCAAGGGGAGTGGTCTGAGTTTCTGAGAAGGTTTTTGTTTGCAAGAAGCAACATTGTTGGGTCTGTTATTGTACCAAAGGGGGAGATGGTTGTCTATAAAGGAGAGGTGAAAACTAAATACATCTGATGAGGATTAAATTTGAACCCATGTGTGCAGAGGATAATGGATTAGCAGTCCATCACCTTAACCACATGGCCACCTCATCTGAACTGTTAAAAACAGGACAGGAGAAGAAATCTAAGGCCGGCAGTGATAGGGACAATATGGAGTTTTTAAATACTAAGCGGAAGCAGGGGCTGAATATGCTCCCCCCTCACATCTAGTGAGAAGCTGTGGGAAAGGCTTCAGGAACAGACCGTGTTTGCATAGACACACCTACTCTGCCTACATATGCAGCATGATGGGGCTGCTTCCCCAAAATGACCAGTTTTGGCTGGTGTTGGGTTACAAATCACTTTAAGATTGAGTGGAATGAAATGTTATTATCCTTCCTGTATGAGTGAAGGGCAGCAGAACATACCTAGTCCATCTTGATGGAGGGGTAGGTGGGTGAGGAATAGCTTTTATTGGACTGCATAGAAGTGTTTGAGGACATCATCCCAAACCAGTGGTCCCCAAACTTTTCACACTGTGCCCTCTTAACCATGGCTGTGGCCCCTTGGAAGCCGCGGTCGAGAACCTGGGCTGGGAGTGGTAATGTGGCTTGCTGGGGAGAGGGGTGCAGACACAGGTAAAGGGGTCGCAGCTGGGCCAGGGGCTCAGGCTCAGGCTGAGGGTAGGGTAGGCTAAGAGCTGGGACAGAGTGGGGATGAGTGGTGCTCCCTGCCTGCTCTCCATGGGGGCTGGCTCAACCATGAGGTGCCTCCATGAACATTCCTCTGTGCCCCCCTAGGAGGCATGCCCCACATTTTGGGAATCACTGCCCTAAACTGACCCCTAGTCACTAAGCAGGGGCTAGTAATGCCAAAACCCAGGGACAGGGAGCTTTGCCAGAGTGGCGCCTGCAGGTCACATGCTGGGGGGCTGACACAGGCTCAGTGCTCTGGAACAGCTCTGAGCCAAACCCAGGCAGAGTCCTCATCAGTGTGACACTGCCCAAGGGACACTGCCACTGGGGGAAACCTCCTTGCCTTCAGCACGTCCTGGGACTGACCTTGGACCTTTCAGCACCCCTGTTCCATGCCAGGAGCTTCCTGTAGTGAGTCACCTTAGCAGGACCCCTGGGAAAGCCTTACACCCCCCCCCCAAAGGAGTCATGCACCCCCAGCTTCCACAATCCCCACTGACTCTCAGCCAGCATTGTAAAACAGGTTTATTAGTGGTCTGGAATACAGCCTGGGAAAGTTCTTTGTTAGCACAGGAAGTAGGAAGATTCAGCAAAGTCCATCTCCATGAGACCCAAAACTCAGAGCCTGGGCTCTCCCCTTGAGTCCCAAAACCAGCAGACTCCTTGCTTCCAACAGCCCAACTCAGCCAGGTCCTTTTGTCCCTCTTCTGTCCTTTGTTCTGTTTCCCTGGCAACCTGCTCACCTGGCCTCCACCTCTTTCTTTGTTCTCTGAAGGACGTAAATCACACCGTGTAGAGGTCAAGCAGAGGAGTTTATTGCACACAGCGCTGGCGGAGTGTCACCTTGCTTATTAGGTTCAGAGGCACTGTCACGGTCTGTTTCCCACCTTGAACTTTAGCGTCCAGAAAGTGGGGACCTGCCTGTTACCTTCTAAGCTTAATTCCTAGCTTAGGTCTTATCACACTGCCACCAACCCAAAATATAGTATTTGGGTACACTCTTTGTCCCCCAAAACCTTCCCTGGGGGACCCAAGACCCAAACCCCCTGGTCTCAAAACAAAGGGAAATAAACCATTCCCCCCCATCCTTTCTTCCTCCCAGATTTTCCCCTCCCTGGGTTACACTGGGAGATCACTGTGATTCAACCTCCTTGAATCTTAAAACAGAGAGGAAATTCACCTTCCCCCCACTTCTCTCCCCCTCTCAGACTCTCCCTGAGAGAGAGACAGTGATCCTAACACAGAGAGAAATTAACCTTTCCCTCCCCTTTTCTCCTTTCCCCCCACCAATCCCTGGTGAGTCTAGACCCCGTTCCCTGGGGTCTCACACAAGAATAAAAAAAAATCAATCAGGTTCTTAAAAGAAAAACTTTTAATTAATGAAAGAAAAAAGTAAAAATTATCTCTGTAAAATCAAGATGGAAAAATATTTACAGAGTCTTCAGCTATATAGACTAGAGGGACTCCCTCCCCCTAACATAAAATACAAGTTACAGCAAAAAGAGGTAAAATCCTTCTAGCAAAATACACATTTGCAAATAAAGAAAACAAACAAATTGAATCCGCTTTCTATCTATTACTTACTATCTGGAACCTGAGAGTCTGTTTCAGTAAGATTGGAGAAATCTGGTTACATGACTGGCTTCTCTTAATCCCAAGAGAGAACAGAGAACAAAGAAAAACAGCACAAAAAAAAGACTTCCCTCCACCCAGATTTGAAAGTATCTTGTCTCCCGATTGGTTCTTTGGTCAAGTGTCAGCCAGGTTCACTGAGCTTGTTAACCCTTTACAGGTAAAAGAGACATTAACCCTTAACTATCTGTTTATGACAGGCACTGTCAATTAATTGATTACAACAGAATATATAGATTGTCCATGGGCGGGGGAAAATGACGGGGTAGGCAGTTCCACACCCCAGCTTAGGTTTTGCAGCAAGACAAGATAAGCATATTAGCCAATGGTTAACAGGTTACATAATGTCTCCACCCACGGTCTCAAGTTAGCAAGTTAACATTTAATGAATACTTTGATAAAATGTTATTAGTATAAAATATCTATGTTGAATTCTGATTTGGGGTCCATAGGAATGGAGCAACTCCTTTGATTGTCCAACAGGTACATTCCTAGGGGTTAAAGCAAAGAAACAGTAAAAGTATATGGCAATAAAGATTCTTTTTTGTGTGTCTTAAGGCAGGCGTTGGTTCCTCGGAAGGGAGCTGGAAGGATGCCATATCTTATACTGACATGTGCCAACTTCTCATAAACTCCAGGTTGGATTTGTGGGAAGAACGTCTCCCTACAGACGAGACTAACACAATAGGAACAGCGATTCTTTGTTCAATCTGCAACTCTGAATAAGACACAATTCTTTAGTTCTCAGCTCCAACACCTGGCAATTTGCTGACCAGGCCTATCTTAGCAAGCAAGGCTTTCTGTTTACCCCAGCTTTCTCTTAGCTGATCACGATTTGCTAGGCCTCTGATCCCTTGACCATGCTCTGGACTTTGGGTCTGGAAAAGAGCTTCACAATCCATAGACCAGGTTGTTATATAAACTGCACATGGATTTTAACCCTTCACATCCAGTAATGGCAAAGATCTTGGTTCAGGCTTGTAGCAGTGATGGAATAAACTGCAGGTTCAAATCAAGTCTCTGGATTCCATCCACAGCTGGGATGGGTCATTCAGTCCTTTGTAGAGAGCTTCAGTTTGTAGCAAAGTCCCTCCAGAGGTATGAAGCAGGATTGAAAACAAGGTGGAGGCGAGGCCTCAACATTTTATAGTCTCTTGCCATGTGGTCTTTGCTTTCTTTGTCCCAAGGACACTTTATCCAGCATGTGACATAGAAAAACCTTAGAGTTCTGTCCATAGGCAGGTCCCTGCATACCTTGCTGAGTCACAAGGCATATCTGCCTTCTTTCAATGGGTCGATTGTGTAGCTGATGGTCCTTAATGGGCCATCAAGCAGGCTAAGCAGAACTGACACCAACTTGTCTGGGGTGTTCCCTGTAAGCAGAGCACAAGTTTGAAATATGAGTAGCATATGGCCAATATTTATAACGTCTACTACAAAAAATGATACACATCTGGAGATAGCATAATTCTAATCAACCAATCATAACCTCTCCACAGACCCCTTACACGACAACCTTTCTACAATATTGGCTGCAAATATATGACAGTGGTCATAATGGTGATCTATACAGTTACAGAGTATGTCAATAACATCACAGGAGGTGACACAGCATCAGTGAGACTGATACTGGAATACTGCCTCCATTTTTGGTGTCCTCATTTGAAAAAGATGTTGTGAAATTGGAGCTGGGGCAGCAAAGAGCCATCAAATGTTCTGAGGGCTGAATGCCTTCTAGTGAGTTGCTGAAAGAGCTCGACCTGTTTAGCTTATCAAAAGAAGACTGAAAGGTGACTTCAGTGATGTGTTGAAGGGCCTTAATGGAGAGAAAATATTGGGCATTAAAGGGCTCTTGAATCTAGCAGAGAAAGGCATAACAAGACACAGTGGCTGGAAGGTGAAAAGAGACAAATTCATATTACAAATAAGGCACAAAAATTCAACAGCGAGGATGTTTCACCACAGGAACAAGCTACCAAGGAAAGTGGTGGATTCACCATCTCTTGATGTCATTTAATGAAGACTAGATGCCTTTCTGGAATGTGTTTGCCTCAAAAGTAGCTATTGTGTCATACAGGAGGCCTGTGATATGCAGGGGGTCAGATTAGATGCTCTAATGGTCTCTTCTGGCCATAAAGTCAACTAATTTCTGAAAAATGGAGTTTAGCATTGGGATCAGAGTCTGATGTTTTACTGTCTAGCCGGCTTGCTTCCTAGAACAAACGCTCCTTGAATGGGGTGATCCACAGGGAGTACCTCAAACCTCCAAAGTTCCTGGCCAGGGGCAGGACATTAGCACAGCAAGGGAGGGGTGTGGCAGTGACATCACAAAGGCCTTTTGCAGGACGTCAGACTATTGGTCAAAGGTGATGGGGAGGTGGTGACCTCACAGAGAGATGCTGACATCAGCCAGGCAGGACAGGGACAAGGGGCCAAGGAAACCTCAGAGACCCCTGTGGCTTTGCTTCAGCAAGTCTCTTTCTCAAGGTCTCTCTTTGAGGACTGAGAAAGTATTCAGGTTCACGTATGTGAGAGCCAGGAGGAACCTCTTTCGAGTTTTCTCCTTCCCTTTTCCTGATTTTACTAGAAAACAGCCGTCCCTGTTTAGAAGGTAAGAGCCTCCTCGAGGGAAGGGGTGTCCTGGGCATGTCACAGTTCGGATGCCAGTGGCCCCCCACACTGTAAGGAAGCTCCCGCCACCCTGCTCTGTGTTCGCGGTGCGGGAGAGAGCAGCATCCACGGCAGTGATTTGCTCCTGGCTGCCAGAGCAGAGCAGCTGGCTCAGCTGTCATAACTTTCTGGAGCTATGAAAGGGGAGGGGCCCATGGCTCTGTAGCAGGAATGCAGGGCAGGCGAGTTCATGGCGGGCATTGTGGGATACTGGAGGAGGCCAGTTATGGTGATATAATGAACAGCAGCGTCTACTCTGTCACTTCAAGTTTGCTTCAAAAAGCTCTAGACCTCTCATCAAACTTGTTTTATTTTGTCAGCAAAACAGGGCAGTTTTGTCGCTAGATGTGGCATTGCAGTGTGTACACCTGCCACAAGCTGCCAACCGAAGTAGCGTTGTGTGTTTTTCACACACCTGAGCAACATAATTCTGCTGAAACAACTTTGTAGTGCAGACCTGGCCAAAGATTCACTCACACACAACTTGTAAGGAAAACGTCACCTGCTCCTCTGCTTTGCAGAATCCAAATACAAGCAAAGCTTGTCAGGCCCTGGTGGCGATGGCAGGGAGTCAGGTGTGGGCAGACACTGTATTTTAGCTACCCACAGGCACCATAGGTTAACTGGCTAAAACATCTGTTTCGTAAACAGGAGATCCTGGGTTCCACTCTGCGTGGTGTCTTGCTGACTGGTTGTTGGGGCACCTGTTTTTGGCTACTGTCAGAAGACAAGATTCAGAGCTAGATGGGCCTTTGGTCTAGCCCAGTGTGGTTTTTCTTATGGTTTAAATAACACTCACAGGTACTGATAATAGAGTTACTGAAAGTTTGGGAGTTAGGAGTGGGTAGGTCAGTGGTCCAGTCCCCACACAGATGACACTCTCCCTCTGGGACAGGGGCAGGTCTGAGCTCTCACCCAAATGCTCATTGTGGCTGTCAGAATCTGTGAGCAGCTTGTTTAGTTTATGCCAAAGGTTGAGTCCTGCTTTGTGCACTGTGTGTGAGAATGAAAATCCTAAACTGCCTCTTGAAATAACGAATGCAGCAGGGCGTGTTATTGTCCCTGCCCCAAGGCAGACAGACCAATGGAGAAATGCCGTCAAGTCCAAGGTAATACTCCACTGCCATTTTACATTTTTTGCTTGCTAAACTCCTTATCTGCCTGGCCCAGGCTGTCCTCTGCCTCAGCTGCTGCTCCCAGCCTGCTCTAGAGTCAAACATGGAGGGCTCCCAGAGGAACAGAGACTGGGACGGGGCAGCAGCCTGGGTTGGGCTGGGAAGATGCTGGGAGTTCTGGTTCCCTGAGAACTGGCCCGGCTCCCTTCTCAACAGCGAACAAATCAATTCCACATCCCCTCCCCAGAAAAATCATCCTAGAGCCAAGGGCAGCAGGGGACGATTCCCTCTAGTTCCCACCGAGGCAGGAGAGAACCCAGGGTGTTTCTAGGAGAGCTTATGGAACTGACGTGGGGAAACCAGCCTTTAATAACAAGCAGTTCCAGTTTAAGCTAAGTGTTTTTAACAACTTCTACAACATTAAAAAACCCTTCCATCGTAGTGTCACCACCCATAAAATTGCTTCAGTCTTATAGGTTCCTAAGTGCACAACTAAACATCTCTTCAAATCCAAGGGAGTGGAGATCAGTCAATGTTCAGAGTCATCCCACATAAAAGAACCACGTTGTCATACACACTGGCCCCACCATGTGGCCATCGCCTTTCCCTCCTCTCTGTTAAAAGTTTTAGTATTTTGCACAGAAACTTTCTTCCCTCAGGAGACACCTGGGAACCAGGGCTGCCAGCCAGAGAAACACCTTTAAGAGGAGGCGTCATCTGTCAAAAAATGATCTCCCTCCTTCAGTTCAGTGACACCCTGAAATGTTTCTTATCCCTGCAGAGCCGGAGGACTGAAAGCAGCTACTTCAAGCCTCTGTGTAGCTAGCAGGAGTGAACACAAACACTCCCTTGTATCTGAAGAGATGTTTAGTTTTACCCTTGGCAAACTACAAGGCTAAAGGGAAAGGTGATGGTGGTGTCAGATATAAAGAGTGAAACATGAAACAATCATCATAGTTATGCCCATAGCAACTGTAAATACTTCTAAATTCTTCTTATTATCATCAGTGTATTATTTTCTCTATCATCTAGACATTGACTAGATCTTGACTAAGAAATTTGGATCTTGACAAAATAATCAACTACCCCTCGTTAAGGTAATGGACTTGACACCCACTCAGGTGTCTCCACGCAGGTTCAAGTACTAACAACAGTGGCATCTTACAGCCATAGCTTTTAATCAGGGCAATACATTGATACAAATTCCTGTTAAATCATTTCTCAGACAGAGTCCATTGCCCACATTCCTTAAGACACTGGGCCACCATGTGGACGTTTAATTTCCCTCCTCAATTTCATATAGAGGCACAATTTCCTTTGCACAGATCCAATAACAGTAAAACCTCCCTGTGTCTCTTGTCTGAGCCAGGGCATTCGATTCCAGTGGACCCTTCTCTCCTGCAATGGCAATGGTCAGACAGAGGGGACATGGTCACCTGCATCCCTGCCAGGGAGATATTGGCTCGGCTCTTTCTTTCTGCTGCTGTTGTTAGTCCATGAAACATCAGGGATGGAATGCAAGGCTGAGCTCACACACCAATCCCCTGAAACATTTCAGTGCCCCAGAGAAATCCTGCCCCCGGCTATTGGAATGATATGGTGGAGATTCGAATAGGAAAAAGACTGTCTGAATTGTCAGTGTGGGGAATGAACAACAATCTATAGCAATGTCATTAGCCACAAACACACTAATCATGCTCCATCTGGAAGGGAAATGGGCAGGAACTCTTGCTGTTCACCATGGACACACTTACACTAATGCACAGCCGTGAGTGTGCTGGGGGAATTGGTCTGAGCCATTTGAAGTGACAATTCTGTGAGAACAGAATCATCGTGTAAGGCAGCACCTGTCTATCAAGGAGTTGTGGCCGAGTCGTTAAGGTGATGGACTAGAAATCCATTGGGGTCTCCCCACGCAGGTTTGAATCCTGTCAACTACGGAAGTATTAGTTTATTGTCATTGCTGCTGTCTTAGTGCCTGAGCATCCATGGAGCCAGATCTCGTCACCCTCTGAGGCTGGCTATTCTTAAAATACTGCTGTAGCCCTGTGGAGTATACAGTTGCTACAGGGGCCAGAAGGGTTTTCCATCCCTGTAATAGCTGCATTGGCAAAACAATCTTTCCTTTCATTTAGCACTATCTAACCATGGCTTAGGTCAGCTTAATTATACTGGTTCTGGGGGGTTTCACACCCTTAAAGACGTACTTGTTAGAGGGTTTATCCCATCACCTTCCCATTCCCTGGTCCTTCTCACGTGACCAGAGAGCAGCAATGCATGAAGCTCAAAGGTGCAAACAATTCAATGTTTATTGGGGTAAACTTCCAGCAAGCAATGATTCCAGTTTCCTTCCTCAGTATCCCCCTTCCCAGCACTGACACCACAGAGGCTTGCCTGTGTCCCTGTTCCTCTTCCCTGTTCCTATTCCCCCCCCTTAGCAAAACATAATTCCAATTCCCCTACCCCAATTCCCATTCGCATTCCCCGCCTTACTTCCTGATTGACTGCAGACTATATAGTAAAACTTGAGTTCTGCTTAGCTCTATCTTAACCAATCATTTTACTGACTAATCCTAACATATTGTAACATGATTCTCTAACCAATTATACCCCACCACCTTAATTGGTTTACATAAAACAAATTAATTATACAGCAGACAGAAACAGTTACAGAACCAGACAGAGATTATACAGACAAGCAATAGGAAAGCAGGGGCTACAATGACAGAACAACAAAGAAATGAGGATTTCACACCCCAGCTGTTGGTAAGCGAGTTGTTCCCAGACAGGATGCTATCATAATAGAGGTTGTGGGTGCTGGATGCTTAACTGGCTGGTGCACAGGGCAGGATTTTGAGGTTCACCATTACTCTCTTAGAATGCCAGCACCCATCTTTTGTTCACTTAAAAAGTGAACAGGGAGATTCCAACACCACAGAACTCATGGAGCTCTAGGAAACGTGTAACTTTAGGTCTGGGTGATTGTGTCTAAAAATCAGCTGTGCTGTACAAGGTCTCTAGGAGTTGAAAGAGATGTGCCATCTTGACCTCCCTAAAGAGTTCATCAACTATTAATGAAAACTAGGGTTGATAAGTCACATTCTTTGTAGCATCAGGATGGTAGACTGGTCTAAAGTGCTAGCTAAAAGTATCTTTTTTTCCAATCCATTGGGTGTTCTGGTCTCTGCATGGAAACATGGTTTCAAATCCCACTCGTGACATGACCATTTAATTCTATCTGCAGAAAATGGCCTCACTTTAATCTCCTTTGCAACAATAGAACACCATTTGCTTAGCTTTTCTCTTCCAGTAGTTGTGAGAGAAGTTCCAAACCAGGGGGAAACAGGGCCTGTTCTCTCGACCCATCAGTTTTTGTCTTCCTTCATTCCAAGCCATTTCCTCAGACACATCCATATTTCCCACACTTTTATGAAACTTTAGAGTCATCAAATAATTGCCACACAACTGTACTTATGAAGTGAAGTGAAACACAATATTTTCTGGATATTCTTGCAGAAGAGTTTTGCTTTCTGACCTGGAATTGAACAGGGGCTACCCGAGGGGGACAATTCTACTCCCTTTTCTTTGCTCATCCAAAAAACATAAGTTTGTGGTGCCCTTTGTTTCCTTGTTCTTCAAACACCTGTCGGGGTGGCCAAGGGAGACTTGGTCCTGACTCTCAGGGTCCCTCCCTGCCCTACCTTTCTATATGATTCTGTTGTGTGGGTTTGTGCTGTGTCGTTGTTCCACGCTGAGCTGTTTTGCACAGTGTCACTTTGCACTCTGATGCATTGTTTCGTGTTGTATGGTTTTTGCACTGGCTTGTGTTGCACTGGTTTGAGCTGAGCTCTTCTGCAGTGCGTCATTTTGCCCCATGGGGCGTTCATTTGCATGGTGCTGAATTGTCGGGCTTTGCACTCCTACGTGTTGTCACTTTGTGCTGTGGAATGTCAGTTCACGCTGAATTGTTAGATGTTAGATTGGGGGGTTTCCACTTTTGTTGTTGTTTATATTGTATTGCGATGGCATCGAATTATAGAGCTGTACGGCTGCAAAGGCCCTGGAGAGGTCATGAAATCCAGCCCTCACTGCTGAAGCAGGGTCAAGCACAGACGATGCATTGGGGGCATGTGGGATCAAATGCCCCCAGCAGTCGGCCCAGGCAGGGAGCAGAAGGAGGGAACCAGAACCAGAGCAGGTTGTCTAGGGGACCAAGTATATGCAGAGTATCCTTGACAGAG
The DNA here is from genome assembly GCF_025201925.1 of Gopherus flavomarginatus. Taxonomy (NCBI): domain Eukaryota; kingdom Metazoa; phylum Chordata; order Testudines; family Testudinidae; genus Gopherus; species Gopherus flavomarginatus. The sequence goes on along the minus strand of NW_026114609.1, from coordinate 485,157 downwards.
GTTTGTTCAACCTATTTTTAAAAGCCTCCTAGGACAGAGACTCCACAGACACCCTTGGGAGCCCATTCCAGAGCTTAACTACCCTCACAGTTAGAAAGCTGTTCCCAATATCTAATATCTAAGAGCATCATGCTCTACCAACAGAGCTAGCTAGATTTAAAGTCAGTCAACTGCCCAGTTGCTGTGTAGAAGGTGCCCTATAAGAACATAAGAACGGCTGTACCGGGTCAGACCAAAGGTCCATCTAGCCCAGTATCTATCTACAGACAGTGGCCAATGTCAGGTGCCCCAGAAGGAGTGAAGCTAACAGGCAGTGATCAAGTGATCTCTCTCCTGCCATCCATCTCCATCTGCTGATGAACAGAGGCTAGGGACACCATTTTTTACCCTTCCTGGCTAATAGCCATTTATGAATTTATCCGGTTCCCTTTTAAACATTGTTATAGTCCCAGCCTTCACAACCTCCTCAGGTAAGGAGTTCCACAAGTTGACTGTGCGCTGTGTGAAGAAGAACTTCCTTTTATTTGTTTTAAATCTGCTACCTATTAATTTCATTTGGTGACCTCTAATTCTTGTATTATGCGAATAAGTAAATAGCTTTTCCTTATCCACTTTCTCAACTTCACTCATGACTTTATATGCCTCTATCATATCCTCCCTTAGTCTCCTCTTTTCCAAGCTGAAGAGGCCTAGCCTCTTTAATCTCTCCTCATATGGGACCCTCTCTATACCCCTAATCATTTTAGTTGCCCTTTTCTGAACCTTTTCTATTGTTAGAATCTCTTTTTTGAGGTGAGGAGACCACATCTGTACACAGTATTCGAGATGTGGGCGTACCATGGATTTATATAAGGGCAATAATATATCATCAGTCTTATTTTCTATCCCCTTTTTAATGATTCCTAACATCCTGTTTACTTTTTTGACCACCTCTGCGCACAGCATAGACATCTTCAGAGAACTATCCACAATGACGCCAAGATCTTTTTCTTGACTCGTTGTAGCTAAATTAGGCCCCATCATATTGTATGTATCATTGGGGTTATTTTTTCCAATGTGCATTACTTTACATTTATCCACATTAAATTTCATTTGCAATTTTGTTGCCCAATCACTTAGTTTTGTGAGATCTTTTTGAAGTTCTTCACAATCTGCTTTGGTCTTAACTATCTTGAGTAGGTTAGTATCATTTGCAAACTTTACCACCTCACTGTTTACCCCTTTCTCCAGATCATTTATGAATAAATTGAATAGGATTGGTCCTAGAACTGACCCTTGGGGAACACCACTAGTTACCCCTCTCCATTCTGAGAATTTACCATTAATTCCTACCCTTTGTTCCCTATCTTTTAACCAGTTCTCAAACCCTCAATCCCTGAGGGTGTTTATTTGTGAGCTGAGGTTCTCTGTCTGACGTTTGACTTCTTTCCTGGTTTGTTATGTCCCCAGCGAGCAAACTGGAGCTGTCACAAGGCTGGTTAGATGCTGCTTTCTAGACCAGAGAGCTGGGGTTGATTTAGCATGCTGACGCCATCAGCTGGTCAGAGAAACCAGGGAGGAGGGTGGAATTTAGGATTCTCCCACCAAGGGGAGGTGCTGTAGGACTCATCTAGTGGGGGAGAGTCTGACTCTGAGTTCCCCACGTGCCACACACACATTTTCCAGGGAATCAGGTCCCCTGGAGAAAAACTCAAAAGAAGCCCAGACCCAGGAGTGTCAGAGAAGGGAATCACTGTTTGCCTTAAGAGGTGGGTGAGGGAAACCTGCAGGTCCTTAGATCCCTCCAGCACCTGATAGAACCATTTGTGGGGAAAGTCTGGGGAAGCCAAGGAGAGGGAAAAAGGCCTTGCAGCTGTTGTGCAATCACCATGGTCTCAGCAGAAGGGTCCAGGGGGCTCAGCACTCAGAACTCACAAGATGGCAAAGCTCAGAGCCCTGTTCCACGGAGTCAGAATGTGATCTGCTCACAGCGAGGGGGAGCAACACCCCTTCCTTGGTCTCTGTGCCAGAGCACCTATCAGCTCAGTGTCCTTCCTGCAAGAGTCAGCTGCTGAGAGGGTTGCGATGGGGTAAATGAAGGCAGAGGAGGATTGTTCTTCCTGGGCTTTTTTTGTGTGGCTCTGTGATCCTGCTGGAGGAAGCATCATTAGAGTTTGTTTCAGTGGCTTGTGTTGGGCTGACGTTGTGACCCTGAGTACAGAGGTTCCTGCATTCTCTGGCTACGTCTGGACTACCCGCCGTATTGGCGGGTTAAAATCAATTGCTCGGGGATCGATATATCGCGTCTCATCTAGACACGATATATCGATCCCCAAGCGCGCTTATATCAATTCCAGAACTCCACCAACCCCAACGGAGTTGCGGAATCAACAGAGGGAGCTATGGACATCGATCCCGCGCGGTGAGGACGGGTGAGTAATCCGATCTTAGATATTCGACTTCAGCTACGTTATTCACGTAGCTGAAGTTGCGTATTTAAGATAGTTTTCCCCTCCGTAGTGTAGACCAGTCCTCTGTTCTTAACCCCTCAGGGAGTGGAGAATGGAGCAGTGTCAGAAAGTGGATAGAAAGTAGCCTAAGAAAGTGTAGCATAAGAGAGAAGAAAAGTAGCCTCACCAGCTCCCTGGTGGTCTAGTGATTAGGATTTGATACTTTCACTATTATGACCTGGGTTCAATTCCAAGTCAAGGAAAAATGGTTTTAAACCAAAAAAGCTTCAGTTATTCTTCACTTGCAATGTAAACAAATCTGTGGTATTTTCCTGATTCCCCCATCTTCCCAGTGTCTCCATGGCAGGGCTGGCTCCAGGCACTAGCGCAGCAAGCAGGTACCTGGGACGGCCAATGGAATGGGGAGGCTTCTGCGGCAGTTGGGCCCTCTCAGACCTCTTGGAGGGAAAGACTTGCAGAGGTAGAGCTGCTGTTGATTGCAGCTTTTTTATATTTTTTTTTCAGCTTGGGGTGGCAAAAACACTGCAACTGGCCCTGCTCCATGGAAGACAATTTGTTAAATCCCAGATGAGTGGAGTTAAATCAGTTCTCAGCCTGAGTCCTTAGGTCTTAATCCTGAGGATATTGTCCCATCATGGGGCCATTTCCCTCCTCTCTTTCATACAAACGCACAATTTTCCTTGCACAGCCACAGGAACAGCAAGATCTTTCTCCATCCCTTGTGCAAAGCAGGGGGCCAAATTCCATCTAAACAATGGAGAAGCAGGGGGCCCTGGGCACATCCAGCCCTGGCTTTGAGATGTTCCCTCCTCTCTTTCTTTATGCCCCTGCTGCTATTTCATGGATTGTCTGGGATGGGGGAAAAGCTGAGTTCACTCCAGGTAGAGGGTAAAAAGAACCTGAAAGTCTCAGGTCCCAACCCCTGCTACCAGGATCACTGAGGTGCTGGGGATTTGAGTAGGAAAGGGACTGTCTGAATTGTCAAGGTGAGGAATGAATAACAATCTACAACTAGATCCACCTCATTAACCCCTGACACAGGCTAATCCTGCTGCAGATAGAAGGGAAACTGGAGTGATTCTTTGCTGTTCAGTGACCCAATTGCACCGCAGTGAATGTCCTGGGGAAAGCTGGACTTCACAGGCAGGTGGAAACATCTAGAACTCCCCACCCTACTTCTGCCGCCAGGGTGAGGTGTTGAGCTCTCACAGCATCCCCCACAACGAACTTGCAGCAGGGAATTGCAGCATACCCTCCACCCAATGCAGGGAAGAGGGCTGAGTGTACCTTTGCACCCTGAGTCCAGGGCACAAACTCTCTCTGCCCCACATATAGAATCTGGCCCTGCTGAAAAGTGACCCCTATGAACAAGTAACCTCCAGGAGAGCAGGCCTGGCCCTCAGAGAGGGGAATGGGCTTCTTATGAAACTTACAGGTCACTGGATGCAGCGAGAACAGGAGGGCTCTGAGTGTAACCTATAGCAAATACAACCAGTCTGGGGAGGTAGCTCAGTGGTAGAACACATGCTTTGCATGTATGAGGTCCTGGGTTCAATCCCCAGCATTTCCAAGTTTGTTTTTTCACCCTGCTCTTTGCTCGTGCCCAGAGGGGATGTGGCCCACCAGTCGTCCTGCTCAGTGAGGGGCAAGTGCCAATTACATGGAAGGTCTGGGGGGGGTTCTGCTCCTAAGTCACCTTGATACATTTAAGATTCCCTCTCGCTGTGCTGCTTGGGACAAGGGTAGATGAGAAGGGCGAATCCTCCAGCACTGGAGGGAAAGGTCCCATCTGCTCAGACTGAGAGTCAGTGCGCAGAGAGGAGAAAGGTCAGTGACATACTCCCAACAGGGGACACTGTCATTTTGAGTATCACAGGGGTAGCTGCGTTAACCAAGATTTGTAAAAATTGAGAGTCCTGTGGCACCTTATAGACTAACAGACGTACAGGAGCATAAGCTTCGAGGGGTGAATCCCCACTTCATCAGATGAGTGGAGTGGGAATTCTGTGCCTGGCTAGCCAACTACAAAATCAATTTCTCCTTCCTAGGCTTTCACACCTCAGCTGCTAGAAGAGGGCCTCATCCTTCCTGATTGAACTAACCTCCTTATCTCTAGACTGATTCTAACCTGCATATTTATACCTCTCCCTGTAAATTTCCGCCACATGCATCCGACGAAGTGAGTATTCACCCACGAAGCTTATGTTCCAATACGTCTGTTAGTCTATAAGGTGCCACAGGACTTTATGTCTTTTTGAGGTGAGTGCAGCTTGCTTGGGAGGTGCTGATGATGGATAGGAAAAAGGCTGGAGTCAATGACAGATGAGACCACAGAAGGGGAAGGGGAATGGCAGCCCCACAGAAGGTCCTGGGTGCTCAGATGCCCCAGTTATTGCACCCTGGCCTGTCCTAGAGAGAGAAACGACACCGAGGGACCCAGCCCCCCTAACAGTGATCCCATGGACAAGAACCTGGTTGGGAGTGGGGTGAAGGTTCCCTGTGGGCAAAGTGGAGCTGAAATCCCTCAGTGTCCTGGAATTTAAGCAATGGAAGCTTCAAACCCTGCACGGGTGTGGGCTGAGGTGCATCAGCAGAAGGTTGGGCTGGACAGGGGTGGCAGGTTTGTATAATTTTTGGTGGTGCCCAGAATGGGACCAAGTCCTGCCCCCCCTCCCCACACCTGCCTAAGGCTCTGGGAGGGAGTTTGGGTGTGGGAGGGAGAGGGGCTGGGCTCTGGGAGAGAGTTTTGGTGCAGGGTCTGGGCTCAGTCAGGGGGTTGAGGTGCAGGAGGGTGTGCAAGGAGCAGGGTCCTGGAAGGAGTTTGGGTGCAGGTGTGGGGTCGGGGCAGGGGGTTGGGGGTACAAGAGAGGATGAAGGGTGCAGCATTTACCTCGGGCATCTCTCTAAAGCAACCCGCACCCCCCTCTGGCAGTAGACCCTAAGCGGAAGGGCTGGGGGCATCTCTGAGCACTGCTGCCCACAGACTCCAGCCCTGCAGCTCCCATTGCCACAGTTGGCTCTTGGGGCGGGGACAGCATGTGGAGACCCCCCCATGCACAGTTGTTCTTCCCACAGCTGGCAGATGGAGAGCAGCAGGGGATCTCCCCTGTTTGGGGGAATCTCTCTGGGCCCCACTGTTAGGTCTCCATCCTTTCTCCCCATAACCACGCACACCCCTCCCCTCCCCGTTACTAATGTTTTAGAGTGACCTCTCCCTCTGTTTATAGGATATAGACTCTCTGTGACAGAGATTGACTGGAGCTCCTCTCTGCATGGCCCCAGTGGGGAAGGAAAGAGACTGGGGGGCGCGGAGAAGATGGGCAGAAGAAGTCAAATGGGGCTAAACCAGAATAGAGGAGATTTTTTTCCTGTTAAAACGTACTGGAGTCTCATCACTGAAAAGCCGCATCTTGAATTAGGTTTGAACCAGCTGCTTTTCAATTACCAGGCAAAGGTATGAACCACAGAGACTGGGAACTGCCTGCTTCCCAAATCCATCTAAAAAGTGTCTGCAGTGGTGCAATTGGTTAGTGCAGAAGGGCAAGCTGCTGGGATTATAAATTCAGGCCTTATCTGGAGCCCTGGATTCTGTTCCCCATGGACCTTCCCCAGCTTGTTCCTCTTACCTGTGTAGTTTGCTTTACCTAATTCCCATGGAAAGTGCCCTGCTAGGAAAAGGAGAGTAAGTTCTAAAATATGGCAGTAGGTGCACAGCTTGGAAACATCCCCCCTGTGCTGCCATTAGTTCCAGTAGGCTGTTCACTGGCAGGGCAAATTGATTTCTTTGCTGCTGAGAAAGCTGCCAGGACAGGTCTGTGGGCACCAGAGCTCCCTAGTTCTTCCAGGACACCCCTGGCTCCTTCCCTGCCCCAGTCACCGATGTAGGAGGGTCCTATATGCACGGAGCCGAAAGCTTTAGCAAGTCTTCTTAGTGCAGTTGACAGCTTGTGAGTCTCATAGTCTGAAAGTCATGAGTTCAAGCTTCAGAAGTAGCAATGGTGTTTGCTCCCCGCTTCAGATTTCCCAAAGGAAATCAGAGAAAAGAAACTAGAGGAGAGTGGTTTCTAGACCCCCTCCCAGCCATCTAACACACGCACACAGACTTTTCGATGGCATTATCTTTTCCTTCTCTGTGCCATTTGTATTCTCCATAGAGCAAAATAAAACAAAAACATGTAAGTCTAAGCCTAATACAGTATGAAACTCAATACAGATCAAGTCTCACCCTCAGAGATCTTCCAATACTCTTCTTTCGCAGTCTAGACTTATTTCTTGTCTGGGCCCAATCTTTTCACCAGGTATAGTCCTTGTTCCAGCTCAAGGTAGCTAGGGGATTTCTCATGACTGCACTCACCTCTCTCCTGTTCCATCCCCTTATACAGCTTTGCTACAAGGAAGGAATCTTTTGTCTCTCTCCTGGGGAAAAGCCCCAGGTTTAAGATGGATTCCTGTACCAGGTGACATGGTCACATGTCCTGGGAGACCCCAAGCCTTCATTCTTCCTGGTCTGACTCACAGATGGTGCAGGACAGAGCCATCTCCAGTCAATTGTCCTGGTTAATGGGAGCCATCAAGAGTCCAAACCACTATTAATGGCCTACACTTTGCCTCATTACAATAGGACCTCAGAGTTATATTTCATATTTCTAGTTTCAGATACAGGAATTATCGGTTTGTACAAATAGGATGAACACACACAGTAGATTATAAGATTTGTAATGATACCTTACAAGAGACCTTTTGCATGAAGCATATTTCAGTTACTTTATATTCACACTCATTAGCATATTTTCATGAAATCCTATGGAGTGCAATGTCACAGCAGGGAAAGGGTTTTACTGCAGCACCTGGGAGCAGTTGAGTTTCATGTTCAGGCTGTGGTATGAATTCCTACAGGTTTCTCGTAAGCACACAGGGAGCTTAGTCGGTGCTCTCGATACAGGAATGGCCTAGACATGCTATAGTGATGGCAATTGCATTTTCCTTTTTAATTTTTGCATTTCCAATGACATTTCTGTATAACTGTGTTTTCTCCTGGATTTGATATTTAACTAAAGAAAGAATAAGGCCTCAGGGCGCCAGATGGAGGAGCTGGCTGGGGCTAGGACTGCTAAGAAAGCAAGAGTAGCAAGTTTTCTGTATTGTTTCCTGCCCTCATTTTCATGACTCATTTCTCTTCTGCATGAAATTTTCCATTTGCACACGTGAGTCTGGCTAGCTCAGTTGGTAGAGCATCCGGCTTTTAATCTGAAAGTCTAAGGTTCAAGTCACTGGTAAATGAAAAAGACAGTTTTCCTTGTAATATCCTCCAAGATCTTCAGAAGGTATGTCTTGAGGACTCTCCTTGACTTCAGCTTCTCCTTTCCAGGACGTGGCCTTTCCTAGGAAGGGCCATGTATTACCTGCGACTGAAGGGGCAACTTCCTAATATGCCCACTGGCCTCTCAGTCTGGATTAAGAAAGGCCTCTGGGAGCTGCAGCAAACTGCTGCATGACAACTTGGTGAGCAAATGCAGGGTTGCCCACACAGGGTCATCCTTACCAGAACTCAGCAGAGGTCTGGGTGTTCCGTATTGGTCCCATGGTGTAAGGTCCAGCACTCAGGACTTTGAATCCTGCAATATGAGTTAAAGTCTCAGTGGGATCTGAGAGCAATTCCTGGGGCACCTAACTCTACTGGGTCTTCCAAGGCTCTGTCTTGCTTTCTCAAAGGCCGTGAAAGTCTGTCTTTTGCCCGCTAGCTGTTGTGACTTGAGCACAAGAGGGGATGTTTGATCCAGAAGCCTGGCTGTGCCTGGAGTCCTGTAGGTAGGGATGTGAGCTGCATTTCCTCTGAGTCCTGAAGCTGGGCTGCAGCCTGGCCTAGGAGGCAGCCCTATTGGTTGACCTACTGGCCCAAAGTCACTTGGGCAGTGTTGGTGTCCCCAAGAATGCTGAAGGGCCTAAGGGAGGGAGGCTCAATACTCCTCCCTATCAGTCAGGGCGGAAGAGGAGGGCTGCAAGAGTGGGCAGGCTGATGAGCTGGGCCTTCTAGCGTTCGGTTGGGGATGAGGTGGGGTACGTGAACTGGGAGAAGCGGTTGCTGGCCTGTGAGGAAAGGCTCAGCCAATGGCATAAGTGGACCTTGTCATTAGCCTACAAAGTTGTGATGCTCAAGACCTATCTTTTGGCTGTGGGGAATTTCCTCAGCCATGTGTTTCCCACTGCTCCATGAGTGCTGCTGAGACCGAACACGATGGCCTTCCACTTCCTGTGGGGCAGTAGGACATCCCTATCTAGTCAGGAGACATGTGGCTTTTCTGCCATATTAGAAGGGGGCTTGGGTTTGGTGGGCTTTGAAGCCTTGTACGGCTCTCTCAGTGGTGGCTGAGCTGGAAGGCAGGTCAGGCCCAAGGGAAATGGGGCAACCACAAAGAATTCAACTGACTCTTCCGATATGGTTGTATTATTTTTACCCCACTGGGTGCAGCACCGGGTATGGGATGGCCAATGATGAGGGAAGGGGGAGGGCCCCCCCTCTAGTGTTCTACTCTCACCTTACACCCTACACGATTTTCAGTGAGTGGCTTGGTGGAAGGTTCTTGCAGGATGGCTTCATCCGCAACAGTGGCTGCCCTCACAGCAGCTGCGGCCACAGCAGCTAGCCCCCCCGCCCTCTTTGGCTCAATCTGAACAGAGGTCAATGTACTACTGGGTGAGACAGGCCAATTTTAGGGAGCTTCCTCTGAAGGTGAGCAACTGTCCCCAGAACTTACTGACAGGCACTTTAAAGTATTTGCAAATGTGCATGGTCGGCATGTGCAGAGCAAAGGCTGCCCAGGGGCACTGTGTCAGGCTCTAGCACCGCTTGAGACAATGGACCATCTTCAGCCACAAGGTGAGCCAGGATCTAAGGCAGGAATGGGGTGAGGAAGCAAGTCAAACTGAGCAAGGCAGCCAAAATTCATCTTGCCTTCGTGGGCGCTCACAGTGATGCCATTTTTGTGTGCCAGGGCTGACAAAAACATCCCAGACAGAGAAGCAGCAGGCCAAAAAAGCAGCAGGGGTATTCTGTCTGCTATCCAAGATCCATAAACCTGGAAATCCTGGATGCCCCATCATTTCAGGGAACGGCACCCTGACAGCAGGATAGTCTGGCTGTGTAGACTTCCTCCTCAGGCCCTATGCTACCAGCACTCCCAGCTATCTTCGAGATGCCACTGACTTCCTGAGGAAACTACAATCCATTGGTGATCTTCCAGAAAACACCATCCTGGCCAGTATGGAGGTAGAAGCCCTCTACACCAACATTCCACATAAAGATGGACTACAAGCTGTCAGGAACAGTATCCCCGATAATGTCATGGCAAACCTGGTGGCTGAACTTTGTGACTTTGTCCTCATCCACAACTATTTCACATTTGGGGACAATGTATAACTTTAAGTCAGTGGCACTGCTATGGGTACTCGCATTGCCACATAGCATGCCAACATTTTTATGGCTGACTTAGAACAACGCTTCCTCAGCTCTCATCCCCTAATGCCCCCACTCTACTTGCCCTACACTGATGACATCTTCATCTTCTGGACTCATGGAAAAGAAAACCCTTGAGGAATTCCACCATGATTTCAACAATTTCCATCCCACCTACAATGTCAGCCTGGACCAGTCCACACAAGAGATCCACTTCCTGGACACTACTGTGCTAATAAGCAATGGTCACATAAACACCACCCTATACTGGAAACATACTGACCGCTATACTTACCTATGTGCCTCCAGCTTTCACCCAGACCACATCACACAATCCATTGTCTACAGCCAAGCTCTAAGATACAACCACATTTGCTCCAACTCCTCAGACAGAGACAAACACCTACAAGATCTCTATCAAGCATTCTTACAAGTACACTACCCACCTGCCTAAGTGAGGAAACAGATAGACAGAGCCAGAAGAGTACCCAGAAGTCACCTACTACAGGACAAGTCCAATGAAGAAAGTAATACAACCTCACTAGCTGTCACCTTCAGCCCCCCAACTAAAACCTCTCCAGTGCATCATCAAGGATCAAATCTGTCGTGAAGGATGATCCCCCACTGTCACAGATCTTGGGAGACAGGCTAGTCCTTGCTTACAGACAGCCCCCTAACCTCAAGCAAATACTTACCAGCAACTAAACAACATAAACACTAACCCAGGAACCTAACCTTGCAACAAAACCCGTTGCCAACTCTGTCCACATATCTATTCAGGGGACACCATCATAGGACCTAATCACATCAGCCACACTATCAGAGGTTCATTCACCTGCATATCTACCAATGGGATATATGCCATCATGTGCCAGCAATGCCTCTCTGCCATGTACATTGGCCAAACCAGACAGTCCCTACATAAAGGCATAAAAGGACACAAATCAGACTTCAAGAATTATAACATTTAAAAATCAGTCTGAGAACACTTCAATCTTCCGGGTCACTTGATTACAGACCTAAAAGTCGCAATATTACAACAAAAACCCTTCAACAACAGACTCCCATGAGAAACTGCTGAATTGGAATTAATTTGCAAACTGGATACCATTAAATTAGGCTTGAATAAAGCCTGGGAGTGGATGGGTTATTACACAAAGTAAAACTATTTCCCCATGTTTATTTGTCCCCCTACTGTTACTCACACCTTCCTGTCAACTGTTGGAAATAGGCCATCCTGATTATCACTACAAAAGGTTTTTTCTCCTGCTGATAATAGCTCACCTTAACTGCGCACTCTTGTAATAGTGTGTATGGCAACACCCATTTTTTCATGTTCTCTCTGTATGTGTGTGTGTGTATCTATAGCTATATATCTTCCTGCTGTATTTTCCACTGCATGCATCCGATAAAGTGGGTTTTAGCCCATGAAATCTGATGCTCAAATACATTTGTTAGTCTCTAAGGTGCCACAATTACTCCTTGTCCTTTTTGCAGATAAATTAATGGAGGTTAAGTCCATGAATGGCTATTAGCCAAGATGGGTAAAGAATGGTATCCCTAGCCTCTGTTTGTCAGAGAGTAGAGATGGATGGCAGGAGAGAGATCACTTGATCATTACCTGTTAGGTTCAGTCCCTCTGGGGCACCTGGCATTGGCCACTGTTGGCAGATAGGATATGGGGTTGGATGGACCTTTGGTCTGACCCAGTATGGCCATTCTTATATTCTTATGAAGGGAGGGGCAGAGCACTGCAACAGAGTTTCTGTAGTGTAGTGGTTATCATGTTTGCTTAACACGCAAAAGGTCCCTGGTTTAAAAGCAGGCAGAAACATGATGGCTTCCTTTTCCCAGCTCCTACTGGCCTGTCCCTGCTGTTGTACGAGCCGCAGTGATTTCTATGCAATGTATAATCTGTATGCTCAGTAGGTGTGTTATACTTCCCTCCCTCCTGCTTTTGTCTCCTCACTCTCTCTGAATACCTGTGAAGTGGTTTTCCCCCTCCCCCTCCTGGACTGCTTGTGGGATGAATGGGCTGGTTGAACAGCTAGAAGAGCAGAAGAGCTTCCAGGTAGACAAGGTGTCTGGGACTCTAATTAGGCAGCACTCACACACCCAGAGCATGGACACTGCCCAAAGTGGAGCGTGACCAACCAGATGCAGCCAAGTCATCTCTAGTCGCAGGCCATTAGGTGCAGGTCCTTAAAAGGAGAAGGGGCCACGTGCTCAGGAATCACTCACAAACTTGTACCTCCAGTGAATGCCCTTTGCCCGGACCGCCTGGCCAGTGGTTCTCTGCATTGTATTTCATTGTGCCTCAGGATGACTTACCTTCCTCGCACCGTCCATAGCTGCACTGTGGGACACTTACCTTGCAGAATCCTGACATCTCCAGTGCTGTGCCTGTCCTGGGAGCATGAGTATGCAAGTGTGAGTGTGACTCCCCCGCTTCTTCTTTTGAACTTAGCTGTCAGTATAATAAAACTGCTGCTTTCTGCCAAACTCTGGTAGGTCATTAGTCCTCCCTACACTTACTAGCTGGCCCAATTTTGGGTAACAGCTGCGATAAGCTCAACCCCTGCAGGACAGAGGGTGATGAAATGAGCTGGGAAAAAGCCTTAGCATCAGCAGGTGAAAGCTAGAGGACCTTGGCCAGTCACCTTTTGACGCCTTGTGGCTTAGTCTCCTCTGCCCTTGGAGGTTGGCCTATGACGGCTCTTCCTGCTGGCTTCCTTTGTGTAACTTGCCAAAGGAGGGAGTGAGGCAGGAATGGGGAAAAAGAGGAAAGTCTAGCTGAGGAAGGCAGGGCAGAAGCTAAGCTCATTTGTTCTTCAAAGCCTTAAAAGCCTGGGGAGGTGCGGTTGGCTGCTGGGAGGTAGAATCCTGTGCCTACCTCTTGGCTTCGCAGGGATGGCTACTTGCATCCCAGGAGAAGAACGATGGTTCTGGGTGAAAGGAAAACAAGCAAAGCTCTGGGAGGAAATTTGGGTGTGGGATGCGGGCTCTGAGCTGGGGGAGCGGGTTGGGGTGCAGGAGGGGTGGCGCTTACCCTGGGCACTGCAGCTCCCAAAGTGACTGGTACACACAACCCTGGGGAGCAGGTCCTAGGTGGGCCATGCCAGGGGGTCTCTGTGTGCCGCTGCCTGCAAGCGCTGCCCCCAGAGCTCCCATTGGCTGCAGTTCCTGGCCAAATGGGAGCTGCGGAGTTGGTACTTGGGGCAGGGACAATGAATGGAGACACTCCCTCCTCCCCAGGGGATGCTGGGACATGCTGGCCATTTCTGGGAGTGGCACGGAGGGATGGAGGCAGTGTGGGCAGGGAGCCACCTTAGTGCTGCTGGCACATCTCTGCACACCCATTAGGGGAGGGGGGCAGAGGTCGTCCATGTGCTGCCTGGGGTAGGGGCAGTGCACAGAACTGCCTCCCTTCCTGGGTCTATTGCAGGAGAGGAGGGGGTCTTTTGGCCTGTAAGGTGCAGCAGGTCGGACTAGATGATCACATTGCTCCCTTCTGACCTTAAAGGCTCTGAGTCTAAAAGGGAGAGGGAAGTAAAGGAAGTTTTTTTTAAAAAAACCCAAATATTGTAATACCAGGATAACCCCACCTGCTCATTGTATAGTCCCACCCCTTTCTTCCTCCATTGTGTGTTGAGTGACCTGCAGAACATTGATTCTCTCATTCCATTGCTAAACTGATACAATGTGACTGAAATTAAACCAATTCCCAGCAGAGGAAACATTATATCACTGCACAGGAATCGATCCCTGGTCAACTGCTTGGAAAGCAGCTATGTGCACTGCTATACCACCAATGCATCTGATGAAAGTGCTACTTATGCTTGCCCAATGAGGCTAGAACAGCATTGAGGAGATTTTCTGCCCATTAAAATGAACTGGATTCTCATCACTAAAAAGAACCACCTCCATCTTCACTTGGGTTTGAACCATCAGCCTTTCAATTAGCTTCCAAAGTTGTTAATCACAAGGTATGTCTACACTAGGGGATTATTCCGATTTTACAGAAACCAGTTTTTGGAAACAGATTGTATAAAGTCGAGTGCACGCGGCCCCACTAAGCACGTTAGTTCGGCAGTGTGCGTCCATACACTGAGGCGAGTGTCAATTTCCGGAGCGTAGCATTGTAGGTAGCTATCCCATAGCTATCCCATAGTTTCGGCAGTCTCTCCCACCCATTGGAATTCTGGGTTGAGATCCCAGTGCCTGATGGGGCAAAAACAGTGTCGTGGGTGATTCTGGGTAAATGTCGTCACTCAGTCCTTCCTCTGTGAAAGCAATGGCAGACCATCATTTCGCGCCCTTTTCCCTGGATTACCTGGGCAGCTGCCATAGCATGACAACCATGGAGCCCGTTCAGCCTTTTTTCACCGTCACCGTATGACTACTGGATGATGCTGACAGACGCGGTACTGCAGCACTACACAGCAGCATCCCCTTGCCTTTTCAAGTTAGCAAAGATGGTGTCATAAACAGAGAAGAAAAGATAATAGCACAGAAGTGCTTCATATCTCTTTTGCCTGGAAAGGGTTAACAAGAACAGTGAGCCTGGCTGTCACCTGACCAGAGGACCAATCAGAGGACAGGATACTTTCAAATCTTGAGGGAGGGAAGTTTTTGTGCTGTGCTGTTAGTGTTTGGTTGTTGTTCACTCTGGGGGCTCAGAGGGACGCGACGTGCAACCAGGTTTCTCTCCAATCTCCCTGATACCGGTTCTTATAGATTCCAAATAGTGAGTACTAGGTAGATAAAGCGAGTTAGGCTTATGTTTGTTTTCTTTATTTGCAAATGTGTATTTGGTTGGAAGAAGTTCAAATTGGTATTTTGCTGACAAGATTTTAATTTGTACTTGTATACTTAGGCTGGGAGGGTATTCCCAGTGTCTACAGCTGAAAGACCCTGTACCTATTCCATCTTAAATTTACAAAGATAATTTTTACTGTTTTTTCTTTCTTTAATTAAAAGCTTTTCTTGTTTAAGAACCTGATTGTTTTTTTTATTCTGGTGAGACCCCAGGGGACTGGGTCTGGATTCACCAGGGAATTGGTGGGGGAAAGGAGGGAAGAGGGAGAGAGAGGCTGATTTCTCTCTGTGCCAGTATTACTTTCTCTCAGGGAGAGTCTGGGAGGGGGAGAGAGAAGGAGGGGGGAAGGTGAATTGTCCTCTCTGTTTTGTGATTCAAGGAGTTTGAATCACACAGTGACCTTCTAGGGTAACCTCGGTGAGGTCGGCCGGGGGCGCATGGACAAAAATGGGAATGACTCCCCATGTCATTCCCTTCTTTGAGTTTTGTCTAAAGGGAGAGTCAGTCCTGTCTAGACTATCAGGCAAGCCTACTAAAGAACCAGAGAGGCAAACGGCCACTCTGGGTCAGAGCCCCAGACATCCCGCAGAAATGATGAGCTGCATGCCATTCCAGGGGGTTCCCCTGCAATAACCCCACCCATTGCTTCCCTCGTCCCCCACCTTTCCTGGGCTACTGTGGCAGTGATCCCTCTGTTTATGTGATGAAGTAATAAAAATGCAGGAATTTGAAACAACACTGACTTTATTGCCTCTGCAAGCAGAGCTCAAAGGAGGACAAAGCCGCAGAATTGCGGCCACACTAACCCTAATCCGACATGGCAAATACCGATTTCAGCACTACTCCCCTCGTTGGTACAGATATCGGTATTAAGAGCCCTTTATATCGATATAAAGGGCTTCGTTGTGTGAAAGGGTGCAGGGTTAATGCGATTTTATGCTGCTAAATTAGATATAAACTTGTAGTGTTGACCAGGCCAGAGAGAGCAGCTGGTTTTCCCTACTGTTTCCCGCTCTTGTTTTCTTGACTAGTTCTCCTCCACACCAAGTTGCTCTTTTACTTTGTGAGTCTAGCAAGCTCAGTTGGCAGCGCATCAGACTTTTAATTGGATGGTCCAGGGTTCAAGTCCTTGGTCAGGTAATAAACTACTCCCCAAGATCATAAACTGTCTTTCTGGAGTCCTCTTTGACATAACTTTCTCTCATCAGGATTTTCCCTTTCCTCAAAAGGGCCTTTTTCTGTGTGTGTTTGAAGGGGCAACTTCCTGACAGCCCTTCTGTCCTTGCAGCCTGGAGGAATAAAGGCATCTGGGCATATAGCATGTTCCTTCCCTGCACACACACACACACATACAAACACATAGAATATCCCTAGGAATTAGAATCACCGGCTGCTTTCCCCTTTCCTGCTGGATCCCCAAATGACGATGCTCTTCAGTCTAAACCCATATCCCCTCTTTTCCCAGTGCACCTCAGTCCAAAACTTCAGTCCCTCCTATGCAAGGTGCTTCTCACTCCGAACCAGAGCCTACTCCTCTTCACCCTCCTCCTCTGTCCCTACTCACAGCCCCCACAATCCCAACCCACAGCCCCCTCCTATTCCCAGTGCCTCTCAATCCCAACCCACAGCTCCCTCCTTCCCTCCAGCAGCAGGTGCTTCAGACCCCCTCAGGAAGATTTTCTTGCAAGGTTTCGTGTATGAGTCCGCATGTGGATTTTACAGTATACTGGAAATATGCTGGGTTGCTTGCTGAAGTGATCACTTTTGCCTGGTGTTGGATTCCCAGTCTCCTTGTTATTGGGCCAGGAGAAATAAAGCGTTGTTATCCTTGTTGTGTAAATTGAGGGCAGCACAACTGTGCTCGGCAGACCCCGACTGAGGGACTCATGCTCAGTTCAATAGCACTTGCTAGGCAGGGGACAGGGGTTTGAAAGCCAAATTGGCTGGCGCATGGGTCCTAATACTAAAATTTAGGGGTTAGATCAGTGTTAGGACAGGGTGGCTGTGGAGGGATGAGTGAGTCTGCAGACAACATAGTGAGTACGGTGCCTTCTTATTTCCCCCCCTTTCCACCCAGGATGGCAGGTGAACTCTACAGAAGCACCTCTGGGCTTCCACTGACTAAGGACAACAGCTGTGAGTGGGGTGCAGAGAGGGGATGGCTCATGTTAAAGGACTTGTGGTTGCTGGACTTATGAACCGTAGGGAGAAGGACACTGCCCAGCTTATTTGGGGGGTGGGTCTTTTCCTCTTGGTTTATATTTATGCGTTGGGGCTGCTGACATAACTTCTGCTAACCCTGGGCTTACATTGCAATGTAGACGTACCCTGAGAGGGCATCTATAACGTAATGAAAGCAGTGTGGCCTAGCTGGCCTGGATCATCTGACTTGGACTCCTGGGGCTCAGGTTGTGAGGCTATAAAGTGCAGAGTAGACATTTAGGCTCAGACTGGAGCCCAGGTTAGGAGACCCTCACCCTTTGTGGGGTCTTGTAGGGTGGGTTCAAGCCCAAGTGTATACACTGTAATTTTATAACCCTGCAGCACAAGCCCCACAATCCTGAATCAACTGACCCAGGGTTTGAGAATAGTGACTTGGGTGTGTTTATGACAGTGCAGACATAATACTACGCTATGTCCAAGCTGCAATGAAACACCCAGGGCTGCCCCATTCCAGCTCAGGCTCCCGAGGCTTTGGCCGTGGGGTGGTAAATTTGCAGTGTAGATGTCTCAGCTCAGGCTCAATACTGGGCTCTGGGCCCCCTCAAAGTTGGGAGGGAGTTTAGCAAGCAAAAAAGGTAAAACCGCAATGAAGTGCTACCCTGGACTCAATGGCATTTCTCCATTGGTCTGTCTGCTTTGGGGCAGGGACAATAGCACATCCTGCTGCATTCATTATTTCATAGGGTGGTTTAGGATTTTCATTCTCAGACACTGGGCACAAAGCAGGACTCAACCTTCGGCATAAACTAAATGAGCTGGCCACAGATTCTGGCAGCCACAATGAGCATTTGGTGTGAGAGTTCAGACCTGCCCCTGTCCCAGAGGGAGGAGGTCATCCACGAGGGGACTGGACCACTGACCTACCAGCTCCTAACTCCCAAATGTTCAGTAACTCTGTTATTAGTGCCTGTGCGTGTAATTTAAACCATAAGAAAACCCACACTGGGCTAGACCAAAGGTCCTTCTGACAACAACCAATAGCAGGTGCCCCAAAAGCCACTCAACAGGGCACCACTGGCAGTTATTATCCCTGCCTCAAAAGCAGACAGACCAATGGAGAACTGCCATGAGTCCAGGGTAATACTTCCCTGCAGTTTTACCATTTGCACTTGCTAAACTCCCTCCCAACCTTCTGGGCTCCTAGACCTATCCTAGTGTTATGTCTACACTATGATTAAAACACCCAGGTCACCTGTCTCAAAGCCCAGGTCAGCTGACTCAGGGTTATGGGACTTGGACTGCAAGACTATAAAATTACAGGGCAGACATATGGACTTGAGCCCAACCTCTGAGACCCCACGAGGGGTGAGGGTTTCTGAACCCAGGCTTCAGTGTGAACACAAATATCTGCACCACTGTTTTTAGCCTCTCAGCTTTAGCTCCATGAGCCCAAGTCAGATGACCCAGGCCAGCCATGCTGCCATCTTTATCCCGGGAGAGATGGATTCTATGGGTACGCTCCCATTGCAATGGAAGCCCAGGTGTGGCACGCTGTGCTCAGAGCAGCACCCTGCAAGCCCCATATTCACCACTCTCCTATAGTGATGATACATTTGAACAAAGTCTGCCTGGTGAGGTATCATTTCAAAAATCTTGAACTGTTCATCTGTTGAACCTTAATGTCTTCTTGCATTCCATGTGCTCACATTGGTTTGGGAAGTTATGAAGTTTGCTCTGTGTGCATTACAGAAATATGTTATGAAGTTGGGAAATGCCCCCCACCAGCCTATCAGGTGCGACAAGGGAGGAGCCAGACTCACTGCTGGCCTATTAAAGGTGGCTACAGTCCCAAGGACTATCCCAGGAACCGTGTACAATGCAGACTTCGCCAAGATAACACAGCAACAATGGACATTGCTTGACTCACATCATAGCAAAGGAGCTTTCTAGAAAGTTGGAAGAAACTATGAAAAGGGGGAAGAGACATCATGACTTGGCATCTCTCCCCCACAAATCAACAGCTGGAAACACACCTGGATGACAAAACTGATTCATAAATCAGAAAAGAATAATAATAATACATTCAAACCAAAGTCCCCAAATAGCTAGTACTGGTTTTTCAGCCGAAAATTTTCAGTTTGGGGAATTTTGTTTTCGCAGTCAGACCTTGCCAAGGGAAGCAGGGAGAAAATGTTTGAGTTGCCTCCTTCAGAACAGCTTAGCCTAGACACTCTAGCTTTGGGTCACTGTCACAGCTTTGCTGAGAACTGGGGTATTTTAATAATTTGGGGAGGTCTCAGGGTGTTTGGGGGAGATTATGAGGCTGTTACCTTTTGAGATAAAACTAAGACATACAGGACTAGAGAATTTTTTTTTAGAAATCTGAGACTTAGACATTTTATTTAAAGCAAGGGGGTTTCTGAGCAGGGTTTTCTTTGCAAGAAGCAACTTTGTTTGATCTGTCATTGTACCAAAGGGGGAGATGGTTGTCTACAAAGGAAGAGGGAAGACTAAATGCATCCGAGGAGGATGGGATTCGAACCCATGCGTGCAAAGCACAATGGATTAGCAGTCCATCGCCTTAACCACTCGGCCACCTCATCTGAGGTGTCAGGAAATGGACAGGAAGAGAAATCTAAGGCCAGCAGAGACAGGGACACTAAGGTGTTCTTAAATACTAAGCGGAAGCAGGGGCTGAATGAGCTCCCCCCTCACACGTACTGACCAGCTGTGGGAAAGGCTTCAGGAACAGACCATGTTTGCATAGACACAGCTACTCTGCCTAGGTATGCAGCATCATGAGGCCGCTTCCCCAAAATGACCAGTTTTAGCTGGTGGCGGGTTACAAATCACTTTAGCACTGAGTGGTATGAAATGTTATTATCCTTCCTGCATGAGTGAAGGGCAGCAGAACATACTTAGTCAGTCCTGATGGGTGAGGAATAGCATTTATTGGACTGCATAGAAGTGATTCAGAACGTCACCCTAAAGCAGTGGTCCCCAAACATTTCACACTGTGCCCTCTTATCCATGGCTGTGGGCCCTCGGAGCCACAGTTGAAAACTGGGGCTGGGAGTGGGATGTTGCTTGCTGAAGAAAGGGGTGCAGACAGGGGCAAGTGGGTCGAGGCCGAGCTGGCAGTCAGGGGCCCAGGCTGAGAGTGGGGTTGGAAAAGAGCTGGGACAGAGTTGGGCTGACTGGTGCTCCCTCCATGGGGGCTGGCTCAGCCCCTGAGGTGCCCCTATGAATCTTCCTCTTTGTTCCCCTAGGAGTCATGCCCCACATTTTGGGGACCACTGAACCCTACACGTTAAGCAGGGGCTAGTGATGCCAAAGCCCAGGGAAAGGGAGAACAAGTGCAGGGCCCCCAGCACTGGAACTAGGCCCCCTCACTTCTGTCTGTGGCTCTGCGCCCTGCTAAACCTTCCACCCACAGCCCCATCTACTATGTCACCTCTGTTCCACCCCTTCCCCCACTAGCCCCACCCTGTCACTCCTTTACCCCTGCCCCGCTGTGGCCCCAAGACCAGAGAAGCTCTGTGCCCCTGCTGCAGCCCCCGGGCCCTAGCACGGAGTGAGAGCTCCTCCAGCCCTGGGGCTGACATGGGGGAGACTTTTCCAGGGGGACCTAATTTCTCCAGGGCCCCTAGTCATGGGCTCCACTGCCCCTTGGTGACACAAGGTTTGGGGAGGCTGAGCCCCCCCGAGCCTCCATTATGTGCTGCCCAGGCTACCGCTGCTCAGTGTGTGGCCAGTCTCTCTGTGTTCTTGTTTGTGCTGGGGAGCCTGGCTGGCCTTAGGGGTGGGCCCCCCCGGCAGCTGCCCAGGGCTCCAGGGGGTCAAAGGGCACTGTGTGCCAGTGCAAAGGTGCTCACTGCTCTCCCCTGCCCCAGTGTTCCTCTATGGCCCCATAGAGGGTTGGGGGGAGAGAGGAGCAACACTATGTGCTCCATGCGTCCTGGTCACTTTCCCCACCTAGGCTGTGCTGTGAGGGGAGCATCAGAAGCTGCTGCTCTCTGCCCTCCCCTTATGCAGCCTGGCTGAGGAAAGTGACCCGGATGCAGGGAACTCAGGTGATGTTGCTTCTTGCCCCCGCACCCCACCCCCGCAACTCCTAGGGGTGCCCGGAGGAGCAGCCTTCCAGGGAGGAGCGGGCAGCAACGTGAGCTGCTCCATGCTCACAGGTCACTCTCCCCATGTGGGTGCAGGAGGGGGTGCAGGGGTTAGGGGTGTAGGGGATGCAGCAGGGGGCAGTGGCTGCTAGCACAGGAAGGGAGTGTGGGACTTACGGGCAAAGTGGATACAGTGTAGGGGTTAGGGCACAGGAGGGGGCAGGAGATGGGGTTAAGGAGGTGCAAGGGTTGGGAGTGCAGGAGCTGCGGGGAAAGGGGGAGGGGGATCGTCCAGGGGCGATGGGGAAGTGCTAAAGTACAAGTTTTGCCCAGGGCACCATTTCCCCTAACGCTGATCCTTGAGAACATTTCTTGCTGGGAGGGGGAGGGGAGAGAGATGAGGCGTTTTCTCTCTGTTTCTTTCCTCTCCATTTTCTGCTCCTTCCTTCAATCCCAGAAACGTCCCTTGTGTTTCAGACTGTGCAGTGACGCCCTCCCTACCCCAGGCCTCTGGAGCCTTTGGAGCAGAAAGATCCCAGGAGCTGAGGAGGAATCCAGGGGTGAGTAGCTGGCAGGAAGGAGTCCTAGCAGCTCTTCCGGGAGTGCAGGGGAGAAATGACTCCCCCTTCTCTGGATTCTCCCCATGGGGCTCTGGGGAGCAGGGAGCGTTGTGTGATAAATTCCATCCAACATCCCCCTTTGATCCAAGCCAAGGGACATCTCAGCTCTGCACGTTCCCCTTGGCAGCACCAAACAACGGATGTTTTCCACTGCGCAGGAGACCCAGCCAGGGTCTGATGTGCTGGAAATATGTTGGGAAAGGGACTGTCTGAATTCCCAAGGCAGGAAATGAACAATCTACAGCGACATCATTAACCACAAACACACTCTAACCATGATCCAGCCAGTAGGGAAATGGGCAGGAATTCTTGCTGTTCAGCCATGGCCACACGTACAGAGCTGAACAGCAGTGAGTGTGCTGGGGAAGCTGGTCTGAGCAAACAATTGGAAATGACCCTTCAGTGAGAACAGAACCAGAGTGTAGAAAGGCCCCTGTGTTAAGTGGTTGTGGCTGAGGGCTTAGGGAGCTGGGGTATGACACCATAGGGGTCTTTCTGTGGAGGTTTGATTTTTGCCAGCTAGGAAAGGCTGGTGTGTGCTGTCTTCATGGCTGTACTTTCAGTGATGCAGGTTTCTCTATCCCATTGTTCCATGGGCATCCTACTAGATTGCCAGCTGCCTTTCAACTGCGGTGTGGAGACTGTTTGTGTGCGGGGAGAGACAGTGTGTGTGTTGAGGTAGGTAAGACCGGATCATTATTATCCCTACTTGAAAGAGGGAGAAGCTAAGGCTGAGAAAGGAGAATTGACTTGTCTTAGGTCACACAGCCAGTCAGTGGCAGAGCTGGGAAAAGGACTCAAAAGCCCTGATTTTGAAACTAACCATCAGATCTTGAATTTCATACATGGAATGACCTGAGTAAAGTGCTCTCACGTGAGCTCAAGACCAACAACAGTGCACAGTAATTATTCAGCAAGTATCTGAGGAGAACTGCAATGTTAGAGAGAATCACGAACTGCTCAGAGACCATTAATGCAGAGAAGCAGCAAGATTCTTCAAACATATGACTGGTTATGAGTTATTTACTTGGTCGTAAAAGAGAAGAACAAGGACCTGAGTCTCCTCCTTGTCAAAAACCCCCTGCTCAGCCAATCAGGGTAGAGACTCAGGATGGGAGGCTGAGGATTCTCACCAGAGAGCCCAAAGTATGGCCCAGGTCACCGGTGGGGATCACTGCCTGAGCATTATCTCAGCCGCACATTTTTGGGTGGACCTCCCAGAGTGGGAGCTACAGAGCATTCCCCCACAACACACACACACACACACACACACCCCTCACTCTTTGTGTTGGGAGGGGAACAGGTGAAAGGACAAAAGCAAGAGACAAAGAGAAAGGAGGGAGGGATGGATGGAGGAAAAGGTGAAACAAAAAGGACAAACCCTAATGTCCCCAGTGATTCTAAGGGAGAAAATCTCACGTGTGGAATAAAATTCAGCCTCCTTAAGCTCGTGTTTTCCATGCCTAGAATTCAACTGTCACCAGATGGATCAGACTGAACAGTTTTCAAACCTCGAGGAGGCTCTTACCTTCTAAACAGGGACAGCTGTTTTCTAGTAAAATCAGGAAAAGGGAAGGAGAAAACTCGAAAGAGATTCCTCTTGGCGCTCATGTCCGTGAACCCGAATACTCTCTCAGTCCTCAAAGACAGACCTGGAGAAGGAGACTTGCTGAAGCAAAGCCACAGGGGTCTCTGAGGTTTCCCCGGCCCCTCGCCCCTGTCCTGCCTGGCTGATGTCAGCATCTCTCTGTGAGGTCACCACCTCCCCACCACCTTTGACCAATAGTCTGAGGTCCTGCAAAAGGCCTTTCTGATGTCACTGCCACACCCCTCCCTTGCTGTGATAATGTCCTGCCCCTGGTCAGGCACTTTGGAGGTTTGAGCTACTCCCTGTGTATCACCTCACTCAAGGAGCGTTCGTTCTAGGCAGCAAGCCAGTAGTTTTGGATCATCTGCAAATTTTGTCACCTCACTGCTCAGCAGATCATTTATTAATATGTTGACTAGTCCTGGTCCTAGTACAGACACCACTAGATACCTGTTTCCATCCTGAAAACTGACCATTTAGTCCTACCCTTTGTTTCCTATCTTTTAACCAGTTATTGATCCACGTGAGGACCTTCTGGAGGTGAAAGTAAGCCGGTATGTTACGGTATGGGGTACTGGCAAGAGCCAGTACGCTGTGCCAGCCTGGCCCGTCTTCCCCAGGCTGGTGATTTAAAGGGCCCACGGCTCCCTGCTACAGTTGGACCCCAGGCCCTTTAAATCACCTCCCAAGCCCCCCTGCCGGAGTCCCGGGGAGCAAATCACTGCCGTGGATGCTGCTCTCTCCCGCTCTGTGAACACAGAGCAGGGGCGGCAGAAGCTTCCTTACAGTGGGGGGGGGCACTGTTATCTGAACTGTGGCACCCCCATGACACTCCTTCCCTAAGGACCTCCACTCACAGCTCCTCTCCCCTCGAGGCCACACCCACAGAACGCCTCTTCCCCAAGACTGCACCCTTCCTCCCCCTCCATCATTTGTCCTAACAGCCAGTAAAGAGTGGTGGGGCCATGGCCCTCTAACTCCCCTGTTCCAGCACCCCTGACACAGAGCTAAGCAGGCAGCAGTGTGTACGTGTATGTGTGTGTGTGTGACAGAGAGTGCTGTGCTGTGCTGAGCTGAGCCAGTGAGAGAAGGGGGGCTGATGTCGGGGCTGTCCCCTGCCTCAGGACTGGTTGCTTCCAGCTGCTGTCTGAACTTAGAGACAGTGTGCCGACACACTCACTCTTCTGCAATGCACACACTGTCTCTCCCCCGCACACACACATGCTCTCTACCCCACCACGCACATTGCAGTTGAAAAGCAGCTGGCAATCTAGTAGGATGCCCATGGAACAATGGGATAGAAAACAGTATCATGTGATGCTGTACCAGCCCGTGAGGCATTGCAAACCCTTCCCAAAGCACCCTGCAGCCAGTTGCACAGTGGGATAGCTACCACAATGCACTGCTCTCTGTGGCCATCCAAGAGATGCTAGCATGGATGTGCTCTGGTGACACAGGGCATAGGGTGGACATGCAACAGCTGTTCAATTAAAACACTTTAACTAAAGCCATGTTACTCTTTCACGTAGACATAGCTTAAGAAGGAGACAAGACTCAGCTTCATCAAAACTGGAGAACCACAATTTCCTCCTGTCACGGAGTCCCCAGGCGATGCTCTGGAACTGCTCCCCACCAAGCCAGTTAGGACTTTGGGGAGCCTCCTCTCCCTTGGAGCAGACTTGTTTAGGGCAAGAAGCTCACACGTCTTCACCTTCTGGGTCTCTCCTTGGAGCATTCAGCATCCTCTGCCCCTCCGTGCGCTTCCCACAGCGAGCCCACCCCAGCGGGGTCCTGGGGAAGCCACCGGGTTTTGCACCCCCACTTTGCAGTCAGACGTGACTCTCAGCCAGCCAGTAAAACAGAGGTTTATTCGATGACAGGAACAGGGTCTAAAACAGAGCTTGTAGATACAGCGAACCGGACCCCTCGGCTGGGTCCATTCTGGGGGGCAGTGAGCCAGACCCCCAGGTCTGCCCTCCACCCTTGACCCCAGCCAGCTCCAGACTAACAACCCCTCCCAGCCCCTCCTCTCTCCTCAGCCCCTTTCCCGGGCCAGGAGGTTACCTGATCCCTTTGTCTCCAACACCTTCAGCTGGCACCTTTGCAGAGGAGGGGCCCAGGCCATCAGTTGCTAGGAGACAGAGTGTTAGGTATTTAGGTGCACTGGCCCTTTGCTCTGCCAGATACTTAAGAACTGCCATGGGGACACTGAGGCACCAACACAGTATTCAGAGAAAACATTAAGAACTTTCCCAGTTCGTCACACCTCCATAATTGACAAGATTTGAACCTGCACAGGGAGACCCCAATGGATTTCTAGCCCATTGCTTTAACCACTCAGCCACAACTACTTACTTGACACAGGGCTCTCACTGTCCTCTAGTTCTGCTCTCACTGAGTGATCAATTCCAGTTGTTTCCTCAGACCAGCTTCCACAACACACACACTGCTGTGCTGTTGTGTAAGTGTGTCCATGGCTGAACAGCAAGAATTCCTGCTCCTCTCCCTTCTGGCTGGAGCATGAGGCGAGTGCGTTTCTGGTCAGGGCCGCCCAGAGGATTCTGGGGGCCTGGGGTCTTCGGCGGCGGGGTGCCTCCGCTTCAGCTGTAATTCGGCAGAACGGGGTCCTTCTGCTCCTGGATCCGCTGCCGAAGTGCCCCGAAGACTCACAGTGGGGGCCCCTGCAGCTGAATTGCCACCGAAACGGGACCCACCACCGAAGTGCAGCTAGGTGTTCAGGGCGAAGACCGGGAGCGGAAGAAGCTGCGAGGGCCCGGGCCCCGCAAGAGTTTTCTGGGGCTCCCAGAGCGAGTGAAGGACCCCGCTCCAGGGGCCCCAAAAAACTCTTGTGGGGGCCCTTGCGGGGCCCGAGGCCTGGGACAAATTGCCCCACTTGCCCCCCCACCCCCCCGGGCTGCCCTGTTTGTGGTTAATGACATTGCTGTAGCTTGTTGTCCATTTCTTGCCTTGATCATTCAGACAGTCCCTTTCCTGTCATATCCCCAGTATATCAGTGATTGCAATAGCAGGGGGCAGGTTTTCTCTGGGGCACTGAGCTTTGCCAGGGGGTTGATGGCTCCTTTCTTTCCTCACCCTGGAGTAAACTCAGCTTTTTATTCCATCCTTGATGTTTCAAGGAATAACAACAGATGACCAAAGAAAGAGGTGGACAGGGTGGGTCTCAGGGGAGGGGGCAGAGAGGTGTGGGCGGTGGGCTGGTCAGGCCAGGGGAGGGGGCAGAGAGGTACAAGCAGTGGGCAGGGCAGGTCTCAGGGGAAGGTCAGAAAGATGCAAGTGGTGGGCAGAGCCGGTCTAGGGGACAGGGCAGAGAGGTGTGGGCAGGGCTGGTCTCAGGGGAGGGGGCAGAGAGGTGTGGGCAGGGCTGGTCTTAGGGGAGGGGGCAGAGAGAGGGGAGGGGGCAAAGAGATGTGAGCGATGGGCAGGGTGGGTCTCAGGGGAGGGGTAGAGAGGTGGGCAGGATGGATCTCAGGGGAGGGCTCAGAGAGGTGTGGGTGATGGGTAGGGTGACTCTCAGGGGAGGGGGCAGAGAGGTGTGGGCAGGGGGGTCTCAGAGGAGGGGGCAGAGAGGTGTGGGCAGGGGGGTCTCAGGGGAGGGCTCAGAGAGGTGTGGGCAATGAGCAGGGTGACTCTCAGGGGAGGGGGCAGAGAGGTGTGGGCAGGGGGGGTCTCAGGGGAGGGCTCAGAGAGGTTTGGGCAGGGCAGGTCTCAGGGGAGGGGGCAGAGAGGTGTGGGCAATGGGCAGGGTGACTCTCAGGGGAGGGGGCAGAGAGGTGTGGGCAGGGGGGTCTCAGAGGAGGGGGCAGAGAGGTGTGGGCAATGAGCAGGGTGACTCTCAGGGGAGGGGGCAGAGAGGTGTGGGCAGGGGGGTCTCAGGGGAGGGCTCAGAGAGGTTTGGGCAGGGCAGGTCTCAGGGGAGGGGGCAGAGAGGTGTGGGCAATGGGCAAGGTGACTCTCAGGGGAGGGGGCAGAGAGGTGTGGGCAGGGAGGTCTCAGGGGAGGGGGCAGAGAGGTGTGGGTAATGAGCAGGGTGAGTCTCAGGGGAGGGGGCAGAGAGGTGTGGGCAGGGAGGTCTCAGGGGAGGGGGCAGAGAGGTGTGGGTAATGAGCAGGGTGAGTCTCAGGGGAGGGGGCAGAGAGGTGTGGGCAGTGTTGGTCTCAGGGGAGGGCTCAGAGAGGTGTGGGCAATGGGCAGGGTGAGTCTCAGGGGAGGGGGCAGAGAGGTGTGGGCAATGGGCAGGGGGGTCTCAGGGGAGGGCTCAGAGAGGTGTGGGCAATGGGCAGGGTGAGTCTCAGGGGAGGGGGCAGAGAGGTGTGGGCAATGGGCAGTGCGGGTCTCAGGGGAGGAGGCAGAGAGGTGTGGGCAGCAGGTAGACCTTGGGGTAGAGGGTGGAGAGGCGCGAGGAGGCCTTGGGGGAGGAGAGGAGCGAGCGAAAGGTGGACCAGCAGGCCTCAGCCAAAGAGGAAGAGCAGGTGTGGGAAGTGGCCAAATGGGAGTGAGGGCAGAGCACAGGTGGGGCCTCAGAGGGAAGAGAATGAGTGAAGGGGGTGGAGTGGGGGGACAGCACCTTGGTCTGGGTAGGGCTGCCACAGGATTCAAGGGGCCTGGGGCAAAACATTTTCAGGGGCCCCTTCCATAAAAAAAAGTTGCAATACTATAGAATACTATATGATCATGGGGGCCTCTGCAGGGCCTGGGGCAAATTGCCCCACCTGCCCCCCTGTGGGCGGCCCTGCCCTCAGCCTCTTCTTGTAAGTCCTCTGTCCCCTAATCATTTTTGTTGCCCTCCCCTAAACTCTCTCCAATTTGTTTCTGTATTGGGGGAGGTGGGTGAAAACTGGACACAATGCTCCAGCTGTGGCCTCACCAGTGCTGAATAGAGGGAAATAATCACTTCCCTCTATCTGCTTGCAATGTTCCTACTAATCCAGCTGTGATGCAGTAGGGACTGTCTGTGTGGGGAGTGGGAGAGCAGGGAAGGACTTTAGGAGATGGACGATGCCAGAGCCTGTAACCTGAGCTAGGTAAGGGAGGGGAAAGGTCAACACCTTTGCCCGGGAAGGGGACAAAGGAAGGGAGTGGCAGGAGGGAAGCAGTTGGAGTTTGGGGCTTGGGGCTGTGTGGGCGGAATTCAGGGTATCCTAGCTAGGATCCAAGCACCCTGAAAGCCCAGAAGGACTCGGTGGAGGGGTCCTGACTGTGCCTGCAAGCTCTGCTGTAACCTGTGTTCCTGTTGTCCAATAAACCTTCTGTTGTACTGGCTGGCCGAGAGTCACTGTGGGTCCCAGGAAGAGGGGTGCAGGGCCGGACTCCCCCACACTCCGTGACAACTGGTGGCAGTGGCGGGAGATACTGCACCCCGTGGACGGCGCTTCCTGCAGTAAGTGACTGGGGAGCAGTAAAACGAAGGGGTGGTTAACCCCTGGGAGTGTGTGCCCAGTGAGAAGGACTTTGCAGTAACAGGGTCCCCCGGGGGATTGCAGCGAGCGGTCCCAGGGGCGGAGGAGTCTGCAGCTCGACCCTGGCAGAGAGGTGGTGACCTCAAGAAGGGCTGGTGCACTAGGGGTCCCCCTGGAAACCGTGGGGAGCGGCGAGCACCCCGGCCTGTGAGTGGCCAGCAGGAAGATGTATGCCAAGCGGCGCAAGTGTGACCTGGTGGAGCTGTGCAAGCAGAGGGGGCTGCACCCAGGGAGGCTCAGCAAGGACCAGCTGATTGCACAGCTGGAGCAGGGAGACCGCATGAATGAACGGAGCCCTGTCTCTGAGGGAAGCAGCCGAGCAGATGCAGCGCAGGCACCAGTGTCTGTCCCCGCTGGGAGTGGTCAGCCGGCGGACGAGGGCTTCCCGAGACCCCCCCTTCCTAGGCGTAGAGGAAGGGCGGGGAGGAGCCCAGTGTATACCGAGGGCACCGTGA
Organism: Gopherus flavomarginatus; assembly: GCF_025201925.1. Classification (NCBI taxonomy): domain Eukaryota; kingdom Metazoa; phylum Chordata; order Testudines; family Testudinidae; genus Gopherus; species Gopherus flavomarginatus. Next base: position 456,020 of record NW_026114609.1, on the reverse strand, counting down.
CACCCCCGGCCAGCAGGGGATCTGCCCGGCGAAGCCCACCCCCCAGCAGGGGATCCTCCCGGCAACGCTCGGCATCCGTGGAGCGGATGCGGCTGGAATATGAAAGGGAGCTGAGACGGGAGGAGCTCGAGTTAAAGAGGCGAGAGCTGGAGGAGAAGGCGAAACAGCGTGAACATGAGGAGAACCAGCGTAAACATGAGGAGAACCAGCGTAAACATGAGGAGAACCAGCGCCAGCGTGAGTGGGAGGAGAAGGAGAAACAGCGTAAACATGAGCTGGACCTGGCCCGGCTGGCGAGCAGTGGGGCCCTGGCTGCGGTGAGTGAGGGGGGACCCAAGCCTACAAAGAGCTTTGATAAGCACTTGCTGCCCCGGCGTAAGGAGGGGGAGGACATAGATACCTTCCTGACGGCCTTTGAGAATGCCTGCGAGCTGCACAGGGTTGACCCTGCAGACAGGATTGCAGTTCTCACCCCCTTACTGGACTCCACAGCCGTGGAGGTGTACAGCCGACTGAAAGGGGCGGAGGCAGGGGACTACGAACTGTTCAAACAGGCCCTGCTCCGCGAGTTTGGGCTGACTCCGCAGATGTACCGGAAAAAGTTCCGGAGCCAGCGTAAAACCCGTGAGGTCACATACCTACAACTGGTCAACCGGGCGCAGGGGTATGCCCGCAAATGGACAGCTGGGGCCCAAACTAAAGAGGACCTGCTTGACCTATTCATACTGGAGCACCTGTACGAGCAGTGCCCGTCCGACCTGAGGCTGTGGTTGATGGACCAGAAGCCGGAGAACCCGCAGCATGCAGGCCAGCTGGCCGACCAATTTGTGGACAGTCGGGCAGGGGATGGCAGGGAGGAGTCTCGAAGGAGCAGGCCTGCCTCAACGCAGAGAGAGAGTCAACATGGGACCTCCCAAAGGGGGCCTATGGAGAACCCCCCCAAAAGGGGAACATCCAGCGGCAGGTCCCTCCGACCCACTCAAGGGGACCCACGAGATATGGGCTGCTATCGCTGTGGCCAATGAGGTCACATACGGGCCCAGTGCCCCAAGCTCAGGGACAGACCAAGCAGACCCAACCCGCAGAGGGTGGACGGGGTAAAAACCCAATCGGAGGAGGGGCTACATTCCCAGGAAAGGGGGGTTGGCAACATACCACCTATGGATGCTCCCGGTTCCGGGTTTTTGGTTTACCAGGTGGGCGCGGGGCTGCCCCTCCGGAAAGAGTGCATTGTTTCCCTGGAAGTGGATGGGAGGAAGGTCACTGGGTACTGGGACACGGGCGCAGAGGTGACGCTGGCCCGGCCCGAGGTGGTGGCCTCAGATCGGATGGTGCCCGACACCTACCTGACCCTGATGGGCGTGGGCGGGACCCCATTCAAGGTACCCGTGGCAAGGGTACACCTGAAATGGGGGGCCAAGGAGGGCCCCAAAGATGTGGGGGTACACCAATATTTGCCCACTGACGTGTTAATGGGAGGGGACCTTGAGGACTGGCCTAGTAACACCCAGAGTGCCCTGGTCGTGACTCGTAGTCAGAGTCGGCAAATGGCACTGCACCCCGAAAACGGGGAAGGTACTCGACCTGAGGTGCAGGACCCTAACTCAGGGAGCGGGGAACGCCCAGGGGCACGGTGCAGAGAGGCTGCGGCCTCAGACCCAGCCAGCAAGAGAGAGCCGGTCCCCATTCCTGTCCCAGCTGCTGAGTTCCAGGCCGAGTTGCAGAAAGATCCCTCCTTGCGGAAGCACAGGGACCGGGCTGACCTTAGTGCGGTACAGACCATGAGGAGAGGTTGCAAGGAGAGGTTCCTGTGGGAGAAGGGGTTCCTGTACCGAGAATGGGCTCCCCCAGGGGAAGTAGAGTCATGGGGGATCAGGAGGCAGCTGGTGGTTCCCCAGAAGTTCCGTCACAAGCTGTTGTACCTGGCCCATGACATCCCTCTCGCAGGGCACCAGGGAATCCGGCGCACCAGGCAGAGGCTGCTACAGAACTTTTACTGGCCTGGGGTCTTTACCCATGTCCGACAGTACTGCCAATCCTGTGACCCCTGCCAGAGGGTGGGGAAGGCCCGGGACAAGGGGAAAGCGGCTTTGAGGCCTTTACCCATCATAGAAGAACCTTTCCAGAAGGTGGCCATGGACATAGTGGGACCTCTCAGCAAGATGACCCGGTCAGGGAAGAAATACATCCTGGTGGTGGTGGATTTTGCCACTCGCTACCCCGAGGCGGTGGCCTTGTCCTCTATCGAAGCAGACACAGTGGCAGATGCGCTGCTGACAATTCCTCCTTGGGACCTCCCAAAGGGGGCCTATGGAGAACTCCTGGGGTTCCCCAAGGAGGTCTTAACGGACCAGGGGTCCAACTTCATGTCGGCCCTGCTCCGGTCCTTATGGCAGAAATGTGGGGTCCAGCACAACTGGGCCTCAGCGTATCACCCCCAGTCCAACGGGCTGGTAGAAAGGTTCAACGGGACGCTGAAGATGATGCTAAAAACATTTATGAACCAGCATCCGCAAGATTGGGACAAGTACTTACCTCACCTGCTGTTTGCATACAGGGAGGTACCCCAGGAATCTACCGGGTTTTCACCTTTCGAACTGTTGTATGGAAGGCGGGTGAGGGGGCCCCTAGACCTGATGAGGGACGAATGGGAGGGGAAGGCCTCTCCCGAGGGAGAGTCAGTGGTGGAGTATGTCCTGACCTTCCGGGAAAGACTGGCCGAGCTCATGGGCCTTGCCAGGGAGAATCTGGCCCGAGCCCAGAGGAGGCAGAAGGTCTGGTATGACCGCACAGCACGAGCCCGTGCCTTCGCCACCGGGGATCAGGTGATGGTTCTTATCCCCGTGAGGAGAAACAAACTCCAGGCCGCCTGGGAAGGGCCCTTCAAGGTTATCAAGCAACTGAATGAGGTAAACTATGTGGTGGAGCTGTCAAACCGGGCACATCACCGTCGGGTGTACCATGTGAACATGATGAAACCATACTATGACAGGGGGAATGTGGTGTTGGCCGTGTGTGGACATTGGGAGGGGCAGGGAGATGACCCCTTAGTGGATCTATTCCCTGGGACAAAAGCTGGTTCCCCCCTGGAGGCGATTCCCCTCTCTGAGCAACTGACCCCGGGCCAGCACGCTGAGATCAGAGGGGTGCTGCATCTGTACCGACAGCTGTTTTCCAACCAGCCTGGACGCACTAATTTGACTGTCCACCGGGTGGAGACGGGGTCACACCCCCCTATAAGATGCTCCCCTTTTCGGGTCACTGGTAAAACTGCCCAGGATCTTGAAAGAGAGGTCAGGGACATGCTGGCTTTGGGGGTGATCCAGCCGTCTTCCAGCCCTTGGGCCTCGCCAGTAGTGCTGGTTCCCAAGAAGGATGGGTCAATCCGGTTCTGTGTGGACTATCGAAAGCTCAATGCCATCACCGTATCTGATGCCTACCCTATGCCCAGGCCTGACGAGCTCCTAGACAAGCTGGGAGGTGCACGGTACCTCACCACTATGGATCTTACCAAAGGCTACTGGCAAGTGCCGCTGGACGCAGATGCGAGGCTGAAATCGGCCTTTATCACCCCTCTGGGGCTCTATGAGTTTTTGACCCTGCCCTTCGGCCTCAAGGGAGCGCCGGCCACCTTCCAGCGCCTGGTGGATCAGCTACTGAGGGGGATGGAGAGTTTTGCCGTGGCGTATATTGACAACATCTGCGTCTTCAGCCAGACCTGGGAGGACCACGTGTCCCAGGTTAAACAAGTCCTGGACCGACTCCGGAAGGCTGGGTTAACAGTAAAGGCTGAGAAGTGCAAGGTGGGGATGGCTGAAGTATCTTACCTGGGCCATCGGGTGGGGAGCGGCTGCCTGAAGCCGGAACCAGCCAAGGTGGAGGTGATCAGAGACTGGCCTGCTCCCCAAACCAAAAAGCAGGTCCAGGCCTTTATTGGGATGGCGGGGTACTATCGAAGGTTCGTGCCCCACTTCAGTGCCATAGCCGGCCCCATCACTGAACTGTGCAAAAAGGGGAAGCCAGACAAGGTGATCTGGACTGAGCAGTGCCAGGAGGCTTTCCGGGCGCTGAAGGAGGCTCTGGTTAGCGACCCAGTTCTGGCAAACCCAGATTTTGACAAACCCTTTATGGTGTTCACCGATGCCTCAGACACGGGACTGGGGGCGGTGTTAATGCAGGAGGATGAAAAGGGGGAGAGACACCCTATCGTGTACCTGAGTAAGAAGCTGCTACCCCGGGAACAAAGCTACGCGGCCATCGAGAAGGAATGCCTGGCCATGGTGTGGGCCCTTAAGAAGCTAGAGCCATATCTCTTTGGGCGACACTTCACCGTGTACACCAACCACTCTCCCCTGACCTGGCTGCACCAGATGAAAGGAGCCAACGCCAAGCTCCTGAGGTGGAGCCTGCTCCTGCAGGACTATGACATGGACGTGGTCCATGTGAAGGGAAGTGCCAACCTGACAGCGGATGCGTTGTCCCGGAGAGGGGACCCTGAACTTCCCCAGGTCACTGGGCAGAGTGACCCCGCTCAGTTCAGTCTCGAAGGGGGGAGAGATGTGATGCAGTAGGGACTGTCTGTGTGGGGAGTGGGAGAGCAGGGGAGGACTTTAGGGGATGGACGATGCCAGAACCTGTAACCTGAGCTAGGTAAGGGAGGGGAAAGGTCAACACCTTTGCCCGGGAAGGGGACAAAGGAAGGGAGTGGCAGGAGGGAAGCAGTTAGAGTTTGGGGCTTGGGGCTGTGTGGGCGGAATTCAGGGTATCCTAGCTAGGATCCAAGCACCCTGAAAGCCCAGAAGGACTCGGTGGAGGGGTCCTGACTGTGCCTGCAAGCTCTGCTGTAACCTGTGTTCCTGTTGTCCAATAAACCTTCTGTTGTACTGGCTGGCCGAGAGTCACTGTGGGTCCCAGGAAGAGGGGTGCAGGGCCGGACTCCCCCACACTCCGTGACACCAGCCCAATCTGACCAGTTCCCCATATTGAATGCAGACACAGCAATATTTGATAAATTGGTTCCTGTCCATTCAGGAGGTTATTTCCCACCTATTCATAAATAATGAAGATGCTCTAAGTGGAGGGGAGAGAGCTGTCCCGTCCGTGCAGTTAATCCATCTCCTCGAGAGGTGGCAGCTATGTCAGTGGGGGGAAGCTATGCTGGTGTATGTGCAAGCTGTGGTGTCTACATGTGTATATAAAATTTAATCAAACCCCATTTTTAAAACCCCTGTGGTCTGGGAATAGAAAAGGAGCTCTCTGAGGCAGAGCCTGTCCTTCAAAATCCTTAAGATCACTGATTTGCCTATGCAAATATTATGGGGGTATAGCTCAGTAGGAGAGTGTTTGACTGCAGATTAAGTGGTCCTTGGTTCAAATCCAAGTGCTCCCTCACAAACCTGTTTCTTCAGTAAAAAAGATTCTATTTCCAATATATTCAGGAGCTCCACTAAATGGGGGTCCCTGAAATACATGTACACTCTCAATGTTTTCCTGTGCAAATGCATAAAAACCTAGCAAACATGTCCCCCAACTGAAATCACTTCCAATCCTCTAAGTGTCTAGGTTTGTTTTCATCAATTAAACAAAGGCACATGAAAACACATTTTCAGGTCCTTAGCCTCCATGGCCTACAATGTGCAGACGAACAAGAACCACATCCACTTGGGAGGAATAGACTAGTCTGTATGACATTTGGTAAGTTGCCATTGGGACTGAAAACTCTACCGGAGGTGGACAGGAACCTCTTAGAAAAATAAAATAACCAAAATTTACCAAACTCCCGGTTACACATTGAAACCTCTCTTTGCGCACACGGCATCAATTGGGGCTCTAATAAATGGCAGCCTTCCTTTAACACAGATCGTTGTTCTGTGTAACTTTCAGATGCATTCAAATGGCAGCTGTTTACAGGTCATGGGCTGCTAGTTCATGAGCAGGAGCAGAGTCTCTGTACGTTTACCAGCCATAGAGCTTGTTATGTCTGCATCTAAGTAAGTGCAGAGTTATTTCAATGGCTCCTGTGCTGACACCTGCTGCCCCTTCTAGCTGGTTAATTGCACTATTTGGAACCTGCTCCTAAAATTACACCCTTCCTGGGAGTGTCAAAACTGCCCAAGGAAACCTCATTGGGTTCCAAGTGCAGCACAAGCAGGGAGGTGAGGGGCCAGTACAGGGGTTTCAGAGGTTTTTCCTTTGTCACAGGGAGCAGGGTCGGGGGGCTAGTAGTCATGACTGAGGGGTTCTATTCCTGGCTGTGGGAGGAAAGGGGTGTTTAGGGCATTAGAGTGGGGCCTAGAAATCAATGAGGAAAACATCTCCCTTTTCAGCTTCAATGTTCATTGAACAAAAACATGGCTTTTCATTTCATAGGCAGGGCCAGTGCAAGCATATTTTGCGCCCTAGGCGAAACTTCCATCTTGCGCCCCCCCCCAAAAAAAAACCACATACATTATAGACAATACACAGTCACAGAGTAACATGTTATAATTTAGAATTCATGTTTCTGCGCTTTAAGCTTAGCAAATTTAGAAACAAGTTCCTCCAAGTCAATGCTGTGAGCAATGTCATGTTCTAGTGACAAGGTAGATAGCCCAACAAGTCTTCGTTGAAAATTTGTTCGCATGTATGTTTTAATCAATTTGAGATTCGAGAAGCTTCACTCACCACTGGCCACAGAAACTAGGAGAGTCAAGAGGATGCAAAGAGCAATAACTGTGTTAGGGACACTATCTGTCAGCTGGGGGTCAGGGCTGTGGGGAGGATGGGGTCAGGGGGTTTCCAGCTCAGAGGGACTGGGCTCGGAGCTGGGGATCAGGGCTGGGGAGGGATGGGGTCAGGAGGTTTCCAGCTCAGAGGGGCTGGTTTCGGAGCTGGGGGTTAGGGCTGTGGGGGGGATGGGGTGAGGGGATTTCCAGCTCAGAGAGACTGCGCTCAGAGCTGGGGGTCAGGACTGCGGGGGGGGATAGAGTTGAGGGGGATCCCAGCTCAGAGGGACTGGGCTCGGAGCTGGGGGTCAGGGCTGTGGGGGGGATGGAGTCACGGGGTTTCCAGCTCAGACAGCCTGGGCTCAGAGCTAGGGGTCAGGGCTGTGGAGGGGATGGGGTCAGGGGGTTTCCAGCTCAGAGGGGCTGGGCACGGAGCTGGGGGCCAGGGCTGTAGGGGGGATGGGGTCAGGGGGTTTCGAGCTCAGAGGGACTGGGCTCGGAGCTGGGGGTCAGGGCTGTTTGGAGGATGGAGTCGAGGGGGTTTCCAGCTCAGAGGGATTGGGTCGGAGCTGGGGGTCATGCCTGTTGGGGAGAAGGGGTCGAGGGGGTCTCCAGCTCAAAGGGACAGGGCTCGGAGCTGGGGGTCAGGGCTGTGGGGGGATGGGGTCGAGGGGGTTTCGAGCTCAGAGGGACTGGGCTAGGAGATGGGGGTCAGAGCTGTGGGGGGGATGGGGTCAGGGGGTATCCAGCTCACACGGACTGGGCTCAGAGCTGGGGGTAAGGGCTGTTGGGGGGATGAGGTCGAGGGGGTTTCCAGCTCAGAGGGTCTGGGCTCGGAGATGGGGGTCAGGGCTGTGGGGGGCATGGGGTCGAGGGAGTTTCCAGCTCAGACGGATTAGTCTCGGAGCTGGGGGTCAGGGTTGTGGGGGGGATGGGATCAGGGGGTTTCCAGCTCAGAGGGGCTGGGCTCGGAGCTGGGAGTAAGGGCTGTGGGGGGGATGGGGTCGAGGGGGTTTGTAGCTCAGAGGAGCTGGGCTCGGAGCTGGAGGTCAGGGCAGTGGGAGGGAAGGGACCAGGGGGTTTCCAGCTCAGAGGGACAGGGCTCGAAGATGGGGGTCAGGTCTGTGGTTGAGATGGGGCCAGAGGGTTTCCAGCTGAAAGGGACAGGGCTCGGAGCTGGGGGTCAGGGCTGTGGGGGGATGGGGTCGAGGGGTTTTCCATCTCAGAGGGACTGGGCTCGGAGCTGGGGGTCAGGGCTGTGGGGGGGATGGGGTCAGCGGGTTTCCAGCTCAGACGGACTGGGCTCAGAGCTGGGGGTCAGGACTGTGGGGTGGGATGGGGTCGAGGGGGTTTCCAGCTCAGAGGGACAGGGCTCGGAGCTGGGGGTCAGGGATGTGGGGGGGATGGGGTCAGGGGGTTTCCAGCTCAGAAGGGCTGGGCTCGGAGCTGGGGGTCAGGGCTGTGGGAGGGATCGGGTCGAGGGGGTTTCCAGCTCAGAGAGACTGGGCTCAGACCTGGGGTTCAGGGCTGTGGGGGAGATAGGGTCAGGGGGTTTCCAGCTGAGAGGGGCTGGGCTCGGAGCTGAGGATCAGGGCTGTAGGGGGGATGGGGTCGAGGCGGTTTCGAGCTCAGAGGGACTGGGCTAGGAGATGGGGGTCAGAGCTGTGGGGGGGATGGGGTCAGGGGGTATCCAGCTCACAGGGACTGGGCTCAGAGCTGGGGGTAAGGGCTGTTGGGGAGATGAGGTCGAGGGGGTTTCCAGCTCAGAGGGTCTGGGCTCGGAGATGGGGGTCAGGGCTGTGGGGGGCATGGGGTCGAGAGAGTTTCCAACTCAGACGGATTAGTCTCGGAGCTGGGGGTCAGGGTTCTGGGGGGGATGGGATCAGGGGGTTTCCAGCTCAGAGGGGCTGGGCTCGGAGCTGGGAGTCAGGGCTGTGGGGGGGATTGGGTCAGGGGGTTTCCAGCCCAGAGGAGCTGGGCTCGGAGCTGGAGGTCAGGGCAGTGGGAGGGAAGGGACCAGGGGGTTTCCAGCTCAGAGGGACAGGGCTCGAAGCTTGGGGTCAGGTCTGTGGTTGAGATGGGGCCAGAGGGTTTCCAGCTGAAAGGGACAGGGCTCGGAGCTGGGGGTCAGGGCTGTGGGGGGATGGGGTCGAGGGTTTTTCCATCTCAGAGGGACTGGGCTCAGAGCTGGGGGTCAGGGCTGTGGGGGGGGATGCGGTCAGGCGGTTTCCAGCTCAGAGAGACTGGGCTCGGAGCTGGGGGTCAGGTCTGTGGGGGGATGGGAACGAGGTATTTTCCAGCTCAGAGGTACTGGGCTCAGAGCTGGGGGTCAGGGCTTTGGGGGGGGATGGAGTCGAGGGGGTTTCCAGTTCACAGGGCCTGGGCTCAGAGCTGGGGGTCAGGGCTGTGGGGGGGATGGGGTCAGGGGGTTTCCAGCTCAGAGGGACTGGGGTCGGAGCTGGGAATCAGGGCTGAGGGGGGGATGGGGTCGAGTGGGTTTCCAGCTCAGAGGGACTGGGGTCGGAGCTGGGAATCAGGGCTGAGTGGGGGATGGGATCGAGGGGGTTTCCAGCTCAGAGGGACTGAGCTCGGAGCTGGGGGTCAGGGCTGTAGGGGGGATGGGGTCAGCGGGTTTCCAGCTCAGACAGGCTGGGCTCAGAGCTGGGGGTCAGGGCTGTGGGGGGGATGGAGTCGAGGGGGTTTCCAGCTCAGAGGGACTGGGCTCGGAGCTGGGGATCACGGCTGGGGGGGGGATGAGGTCTGGGGGTTTCCAGCTGAGAGGGACTGGGCTTAGAGCTGGGGGTCAGGACTGTGGGGTGGGATGGGGTCGAGGGGGTTTCCAGCTCAGAGGGACTGGGCTCGGAGCTGGGGGTCAGGGATGTGGGGGGGATGGGGTCAGGGGGTTTCCAGCTCAGAAGGGCTGGGCTCGGAGCTGGGGGTCAGGGCTGTGGGAGGGATCGGGTCGTGGGGGTTTCCAGCTCAGAGAGACTGGGCTCAGACCTGGGGTTCAGGGCTGTGGAGGGGATAGGGTCAGGGGGTTTCCAGCTGAGAGGGGCTGGGCTCGGAGCTGGGGGTCCGGGCTGTAGGGGGGATGGGGTCAAGGGGGTTTCGAGCTCAGAGGGACTGGGCTAGGAGATGGGGGTCAGAGCTGTGGGGGGGATGGGGTCAGGGGGTATCCAGCTCACAGGGACTGGGCTCAGAGCTGGGGGTAAGGGCTGTTGGGGGGATGAGGTCGAGGGGGTTTCCAGCTCAGAGGGTCTGGGCTCGGAGATGGGGGTCAGGGCTGTGGGGGGCATGGGGTCGAGGGAGTTTCCAACTCAGACGGATTAGTCTCGGAGCTGGGGGTCAGGGTTCTGGGGGGGATGGGATCAGGGGGTTTGCAGCTCAGAGGGGCTGGGATCGGAGCTGGGAGTTAGGGCTGTGGGGGGGATGGGGTCGAGGGGGTTTCCAGCTCAGAGGAGCTGGGCTCGGAGCTGGAGGTCAGGGCAGTGGGAGGGAAGGGACCAGGGGGTTTCCAGCTAAGAGGGACAGGGCTCGAAGCTGGGGGTCAGGTCTGTGGTTGAGATGGGGCCAGAGGGTTTCCAGCTGAAAGGGACAGGGCTCGGAGCTGGGGGTCAGGGCTGTGGGGGGATGGGGTCGAGGGGGATTCCAGCTCAGAGGGACTGGGCTCGGAGCTGGGGGTCAGGGCTGTGGGGGGGGATGCGGTCAGGCGGTTTCCAGCTCAGAGAGACTGGGCTCGGAGCTGGGGGTCAGGTCTGTGGGGGGATGGGAACGAGGTATTTTCCAGCTCAGAGGTACTGGGCTCAGAGCTGGGGGTCAGGGCTTTGGGGGGGGATGGAGTCGAGGGGGTTTCCAGTTCAGAGGGCCTGGGCTCAGAGCTGGGGGTCAGGGCTGTGGGGGGGATGGGGTCAGGGGGTTTCCAGCTCAGAGGGACTGGGGTTGGAGCTGGGAATCAGGGCTGAGGTGGGGATGGGGTCGAGTGGGTTTCCAGCTCAGAGGGACTGGGGTCGGAGCTGGGAATCAGGGCTGAGGGGGGGATGGGATCAGGGGGTTTCCAGCTCAGAGGGGCTGGGCTCGGAGCTGGGAGTCAGGGCTGTGGGGGGGATTGGGTCAGGGGGTTTCCAGCCCAGAGGAGCTGGGCTCGGAGCTGGAGGTCAGGGCAGTGGGAGGGAAGGGACCAGGGGGTTTCCAGCTCAGAGGGACAGGGCTCGAAGCTTCGGGTCAGGTCTGTGGTTGAGATGGGGCCAGAGGGTTTCCAGCTGAAAGGGACAGGGCTCGGAGCTGGGGGTCAGGGCTGTGGGGGGATGGGGTCGAGGGTTTTTCCATCTCAGAGGGACTGGGCTCAGAGCTGGGGGTCAGGGCTGTGGGGGGGGATGCGGTCAGGCGGTTTCCAGCTCAGAGAGACTGGGCTCGGAGCTGGGGGTCAGGGCTGTGGGGGGGGATGCGGTCAGGCGGTTTCCAGCTCAGAGAGACTGGGCTCGGAGCTGGGGGTCAGGTCTGTGGGGGGATGGGAACGAGGTATTTTCCAGCTCAGAGGTACTGGGCTCAGAGCTGGGGGTCAGGGCTTTGGGGGGGGATGGAGTCGAGGGGGTTTCCAGTTCACAGGGCCTGGGCTCAGAGCTGGGGGTCAGGGCTGTGGGGGGGATGGGGTCAGGGGGTTTCCAGCTCAGAGGGACTGGGGTCGGAGCTGGGAATCAGGGCTGAGGGGGGGATGGGGTCGAGTGGGTTTCCAGCTCAGAGGGACTGGGGTCGGAGCTGGGAATCAGGGCTGAGTGGGGGATGGGGTCGAGGGGGTTTCCAGCTCAGAGGGACTGAGCTCGGAGCTGGGGGTCAGGGCTGTAGGGGGGATGGGGTCAGCGGGTTTCCAGCTCAGACGGGCTGGGCTCAGAGCTGGGGGTCAGGGCTGTGGGGGGGATGGAGTCGAGGGGGTTTCCAGCTCAGAGGGACTGGGCTCGGAGCTGGGGATCACGGCTGGGGGGGGATGAGGTCTGGGGGTTTCCAGCTGAGAGGGACTGGGCTTAGAGCTGGGGGTCAGGACTGTGGGGTGGGATGGGGTCGAGGGGGTTTCCAGCTCAGAGGGACTGGGCTCGGAGCTGGGGGTCAGGGATGTGGGGGGGATGGGGTCAGGGGGTTTCCAGCTCAGAAGGGCTGGGCTCGGAGCTGGGGGTCAGGGCTGTGGGAGGGATCGGGTCGTGGGGGTTTCCAGCTCAGAGAGACTGGGCTCAGACCTGGGGTTCAGGGCTGTGGAGGGGATAGGGTCAGGGGGTTTCCAGCTGAGAGGGGCTGGGCTCGGAGCTGGGGGTCAGGGCTGTAGGGGGGATGGGGTCAAGGGGGTTTCGAGCTCAGAGGGACTGGGCTAGGAGATGGGGGTCAGAGCTGTGGGGGGGATGGGGTCAGGGGGTATCCAGCTCACAGGGACTGGGCTCAGAGCTGGGGGTAAGGGCTGTTGGGGAGATGAGGTCGAGGGGGTTTCCAGCTCAGAGGGTCTGGGCTCGGAGATGGGGGTCAGGGCTGTGGGGGGCATGGGGTCGAGAGAGTTTCCAACTCAGACGGATTAGTCTCGGAGCTGGGGGTCAGGGTTCTGGGGGGGATGGGATCAGGGGGTTTCCAGCTCAGAGGGACAGGGCTCGAAGCTTGGGGTCAGGTCTGTGGTTGAGATGGGGCCAGAGGGTTTCCAGCTGAAAGGGACAGGGCTCGGAGCTGGGGGTCAGGGCTGTGGGGGGATGGGGTCGAGGGTTTTTCCATCTCAGAGGGACTGGGCTCAGAGCTGGGGGTCAGGGCTGTGGGGGGGGGATGCGGTCAGGCGGTTTCCAGCTCAGAGAGACTGGGCTCGGAGCTGGGGGTCAGGTCTGTGGGGGGATGGGAACGAGGTATTTTCCAGCTCAGAGGTACTGGGCTCAGAGCTGGGGGTCAGGGCTTTGGGGGGGGATGGAGTCGAGGGGGTTTCCAGTTCACAGGGCCTGGGCTCAGAGCTGGGGGTCAGGGCTGTGGGGGGGATGGGGTCAGGGGGTTTCCAGCTCAGAGGGACTGGGGTCGGAGCTGGGAATCAGGGCTGAGGGGGGGATGGGGTCGAGTGGGTTTCCAGCTCAGAGGGACTGGGGTCGGAGCTGGGAATCAGGGCTGAGTGGGGGATGGGATCGAGGGGGTTTCCAGCTCAGAGGGACTGAGCTCGGAGCTGGGGGTCAGGGCTGTAGGGGGGATGGGGTCAGCGGGTTTCCAGCTCAGACAGGCTGGGCTCAGAGCTGGGGGTCAGGGCTGTGGGGGGGATGGAGTCGAGGGGGTTTCCAGCTCAGAGGGACTGGGCTCGGAGCTGGGGATCACGGCTGGGGGGGGGATGAGGTCTGGGGGTTTCCAGCTGAGAGGGACTGGGCTTAGAGCTGGGGGTCAGGACTGTGGGGTGGGATGGGGTCGAGGGGGTTTCCAGCTCAGAGGGACTGGGCTCGGAGCTGGGGGTCAGGGATGTGGGGGGGATGGGGTCAGGGGGTTTCCAGCTCAGAAGGGCTGGGCTCGGAGCTGGGGGTCAGGGCTGTGGGAGGGATCGGGTCGTGGGGGTTTCCAGCTCAGAGAGACTGGGCTCAGACCTGGGGTTCAGGGCTGTGGAGGGGATAGGGTCAGGGGGTTTCCAGCTGAGAGGGGCTGGGCTCGGAGCTGGGGGTCCGGGCTGTAGGGGGGATGGGGTCAAGGGGGTTTCGAGCTCAGAGGGACTGGGCTAGGAGATGGGGGTCAGAGCTGTGGGGGGGATGGGGTCAGGGGGTATCCAGCTCACAGGGACTGGGCTCAGAGCTGGGGGTAAGGGCTGTTGGGGGGATGAGGTCGAGGGGGTTTCCAGCTCAGAGGGTCTGGGCTCGGAGATGGGGGTCAGGGCTGTGGGGGGCATGGGGTCGAGGGAGTTTCCAACTCAGACGGATTAGTCTCGGAGCTGGGGGTCAGGGTTCTGGGGGGGATGGGATCAGGGGGTTTGCAGCTCAGAGGGGCTGGGATCGGAGCTGGGAGTTAGGGCTGTGGGGGGGATGGGGTCGAGGGGGTTTCCAGCTCAGAGGAGCTGGGCTCGGAGCTGGAGGTCAGGGCAGTGGGAGGGAAGGGACCAGGGGGTTTCCAGCTAAGAGGGACAGGGCTCGAAGCTGGGGGTCAGGTCTGTGGTTGAGATGGGGCCAGAGGGTTTCCAGCTGAAAGGGACAGGGCTCGGAGCTGGGGGTCAGGGCTGTGGGGGGATGGGGTCGAGGGGGATTCCAGCTCAGAGGGACTGGGCTCGGAGCTGGGGGTCAGGGCTGTGGGGGGGGATGCGGTCAGGCGGTTTCCAGCTCAGAGAGACTGGGCTCGGAGCTGGGGGTCAGGTCTGTGGGGGGATGGGAACGAGGTATTTTCCAGCTCAGAGGTACTGGGCTCAGAGCTGGGGGTCAGGGCTTTGGGGGGGGATGGAGTCGAGGGGGTTTCCAGTTCAGAGGGCCTGGGCTCAGAGCTGGGGGTCAGGGCTGTGGGGGGGATGGGGTCAGGGGGTTTCCAGCTCAGAGGGACTGGGGTTGGAGCTGGGAATCAGGGCTGAGGGGGGGATGGGGTCGAGGGGGTTTCCAGCTCAGAGGGACTGGGGTCGGAGCTGGGAATCAGGGCTGAGGGGGGGATGGGGTCGAGGGGGTTTCCAGCTCAGAGGGACTGAGCTCGGAGCTGGGGGTCAGGGCTGTAGGGGGGATGGGGTCAGCGGGTTTCCAGCTCAGACGGGCTGGGCTCAGAGCTGGGGGTCAGGGCTGTGGGGGGGATGGAGTCGAGGGGGTTTCCAGCTCAGAGGGACTGGGCTCGGAGCTGGGGATCACGGCTGGGGGGGGATGAGGTCTGGGGGTTTCCAGCTGAGAGGGACTGGGCTTAGAGCTGGGGGTCAGGACTGTGGGGTGGGATGGGGTCGAGGGGGTTTCCAGCTCAGACAGGCTGGGCTCAGAGCTGGGGGTCAGGGCTGTGGGGGGGATGGAGTCGAGGGGGTTTCCAGCTCAGAGGGACTGGGCTCGGAGCTGGGGATCACGGCTGGGGGGGGGATGAGGTCTGGGGGTTTCCAGCTGAGAGGGACTGGGCTTAGAGCTGGGGGTCAGGACTGTGGGGTGGGATGGGGTCGAGGGGGTTTCCAGCTCAGAGGGACTGGGCTCGGAGCTGGGGGTCAGGGCTGTGGGAGGGATCGGGTCGTGGGGGTTTCCAGCTCAGAGAGACTGGGCTCAGACCTGGGGTTCAGGGCTGTGGAGGGGATAGGGTCAGGGGGTTTCCAGCTGAGAGGGGCTGGGCTCGGAGCTGGGGGTCAGGGCTGTAGGGGGGATGGGGTCAAGGGGGTTTCGAGCTCAGAGGGACTGGGCTAGGAGATGGGGGTCAGAGCTGTGGGGGGGATGGGGTCAGGGGGTATCCAGCTCACAGGGACTGGGCTCAGAGCTGGGGGTAAGGGCTGTTGGGGGGATGAGGTCGAGGGGGTTTCCAGCTCAGAGGGTCTGGGCTCGGAGATGGGGGTCAGGGCTGGGGGGGGCATGGGGTCGAGGGAGTTTCCAACTCAGACGGATTAGTCTCGGAGCTGGGGGTCAGGGTTCTGGGGGGGATGGGATCAGGGGGTTTGCAGCTCAGAGGGGCTGGGATCGGAGCTGGGAGTTAGGGCTGTGGGGGGGATGGGGTCGAGGGGGTTTCCAGCTCAGAGGAGCTGGGCTCGGAGCTGGAGGTCAGGGCAGTGGGAGGGAAGGGACCAGGGGGTTTCCAGCTAAGAGGGACAGGGCTCGAAGCTGGGGGTCAGGTCTGTGGTTGAGATGGGGCCAGAGGGTTTCCAGCTGAAAGGGACAGGGCTCGGAGCTGGGGGTCAGGGCTGTGGGGGGATGGGGTCGAGGGGGATTCCAGCTCAGAGGGACTGGGCTCGGAGCTGGGGGTCAGGGCTGTGGGGGGGGATGCGGTCAGGCGGTTTCCAGCTCAGAGAGACTGGGCTCGGAGCTGGGGGTCAGGTCTGTGGGGGGATGGGAACGAGGTATTTTCCAGCTCAGAGGTACTGGGCTCAGAGCTGGGGGTCAGGGCTTTGGGGGGGGATGGAGTCGAGGGGGTTTCCAGTTCAGAGGGCCTGGGCTCAGAGCTGGGGGTCAGGGCTGTGGGGGGGATGGGGTCAGGGGGTTTCCAGCTCAGAGGGACTGGGGTTGGAGCTGGGAATCAGGGCTGAGGGGGGGATGGGGTCGAGTGGGTTTCCAGCTCAGAGGGACTGGGGTCGGAGCTGGGAATCAGGGCTGAGGGGGGGATGGGGTCGAGGGGGTTTCCAGCTCAGAGGGACTGAGCTCGGAGCTGGGGGTTAGGGCTGTAGGGGGGATGGGGTCAGCGGGTTTCCAGCTCAGACGGGCTGGGCTCAGAGCTGGGGGTCAGGGCTGTGGGGGGGATGGAGTCGAGGGGTTTCCAGCTCAGAGGGACTGGGCTCGGAGCTGGGGATCAGGGCTGGGGGGGGATGAGGTCTGGGGGTTTCCAGCTCAGAGGGACTGGGCTTAGAGCTGGGGGTCAGGACTGTGGGGTGGGATGGGGTCGAGGGGGTTTCCAGCTCAGAGGGACTGGGCTCGGAGCTGGGGGTCAGGGATGTGGGGGGGATGGGGTCAGGGGGTTTCCAGCTCAGAAGGGCTGGGCTCGGAGCTGGGGGTCAGGGCTGTGGGAGGGATTGGTTCGAGGGGGTTTCCAGCTCAGAGAGACTGGGCTCAGACCTGGGGTTCAGGGCTGTGGCGGGGATAGGGTCAGGGGGTTTCCAGCTGAGAGGGGCTGGGCTCGGAGCTGGGGGTCAGGGTTGTAGGGGGGATGGGGTCGAGGGGGTTTCCAGCTCAGAGGGACTTGGCTCGTTGTGGGGGTCAAGGCTGTGGGGGGGATGAGGTGAGGGGGTTTCCAGCTCAGAGGGTCTGGGCTCGGAGCTGGGGATCAGGGCTGAGGGGGGGATGGGGTTGAGGGGGATTCCAGCTCAGAGGGACTGGGCTCGGAGCTGGGGATCAGGGCTTGGGGGGGATGAGGTCTGGGGGTTTCCAGCTCAGACAGACTGGGCTGAGAGCTGGGGGTCAGGGCTGTGGGGGGGATGGAGTCGAGGGGGTTTCCAGCTCAGAGGGACTGGGCTCGGAGCTGGGGTCAGAAATGTGTGGGGGATCGGGTCGAGGGGGTTTCCAGCTCAGAGAGACTGGGCTTAGACCTGGGGTTCAGGGCTGTGGGGGGGAAAGGGTCAGGGGGTTTCCAGCTCAGAGGGGCTGGGCTCAGAGCTGAGGGTCAGCGCTGTTGGGGGCATGGGGTGAGGGGGTTTACAGCTCAGAGGGACTGGGCCCGGAGCTGGGGGTCAGGGCTCTGGGGGGCATGGGATGAGGGAGTTTCCAGCTCAGAGAGACTGGGCTCAGACCTGGGGTTCAGTGCTGTGGGGGGGATAGGGTCAGGGGGTTTCCAGCTCAGTGGGACTAGGCTCAGAGCTGGGGGTCAGGGCTGTGGGGGGATGGTGTCGAGGGGGTTTCCAGCTCAGAGGGACTGGGGTCGGAGCTGGTGATCAGGGCCCTGGGGGGGGATGGGGTGAGGGGGTTCCCAGCTCAGAGGGACTGGGCTGAGAGGCGGGGATCAGGGCCGTGGGGGTGATCTGGTCAGGGGGTTTCCAGCTCAGAGGGACTGGGCTCGGAGCTCGGGATCAGGGCTGGGGGAGGATTGGTTCTGGGGGTTTCCAGCTCAGAGGGACTGGGCTCAGAGCTGGGGGTCAGGGCTGTGGGGGGGATGGAGTCGAGGGGGTTTCCAGCTCCGAGGGACTTGGCTCGGAGCTGGGGATCAGGTCTGGGTGGGGGATGAGGTCAGGGGGTTTATAGCTCAAAGGGACTGGGCTTAGAGCTGGGGGTCAGGACTGTGGGGCGGGATGCGGACGAGGGGGTTTCCAGTTCAGAGGGACTGGGCTCGGAGCTGGGTGTCAGGGCTTTGGGGGGGATCGGGTCGAGGGGGTTTCCAGCTCAGAGAGACTGGGCTCAGACCTGGGGTTCAGGGCTGTGGGGGGGATAGGATCAGGGGGTTTCCAGCTCAGAGGGGCTGGGCTCGGAGCTGGGTGTCAGGGCTGTGGGGGGGATGGGGTCGAGGGGGTTTCCAGCTGAGAGGGACTGGGCTCGGAGCTCGGGGTCAGGGCTGTGGGGGGGATGGGGTCGAGGGGGTTTCCAGCTCAGAGGGACTGGTCTCGGAGCTGGGGGTCAGGGATGTGGGGGTCATGGGGTGAGGGGGTTTCCAGCTCAGAGGCACTGTGCTCAGAGGTGGGGGTCAGGGCTGTGGAGGGATGGGGTCGAGGGAGTTTCCAGCTCAGAGGGCCTGGGCTATGAGATGGGGGTCAGGGCTGTGGGGGGGATAGGGTCAGGGGGTTTCCAGCTCAGAGGGGCTGGGCTCAGAGCTGGGGGTCAGGACTGTGGGGGGCATTGGGTCGAGTGGGTTTCCAGCTCAGAGGGACTGGGCTCGGAGCTGGGGGTCAGGGCTGTGGGGGGGATGGGGTCAGGGGGTTTCCAGCTTAGAGGGGCTGGGCTCGGAGCTGGGGATCAGGGCTGTGGGGGGGATGGGGTCAGGTGGTTTCCAGCTCAGAGTGACTGGGCTCGGAGCTGGGGGTCAGGGCTGTGGGGGGGATGGGGTCGTGAGGGTTTCCAGCTCAGAGGGACTGGGCTCAGAGCTGGGGGTCAGGGCTGTGGGGGGGATGGGGTCGATGGGGCTTTCCAGCTTAGAGGGACTGGGCTCGGAGCTGGGGGTCAGCACTGTGGGGGGGATGGGGTCGTGGGGGTTTCCAGCTCAGAGGTACTCGGCTCAGAGCTGGGGGTCAGGGCTGTGGGGGGGATGGGGTCGAAGGGGTTTCCAGCTCAGAGGGACTGGGCTCAGAGCTGGGGGTCAGGGCTGTCGGGGGGATGGGTTTCGGGTGGTTTCCATCTCAGAGGGACTCGGCTCGGAGCTGGTGTTTAAGCCTGTGGGGGGGATGGGGTTAGGGGGTTTCCAGCTCAGAGGGCTGGGCTCGGAGCTGGGGGTCAGGGCTGTGGGGGGGATGGGGTCCAGGGGGTTTCCAGCTCAGAGGGACTGGGCTCAGAGCTGGGGATCAGGGCTGTGGGGGGGTTGGGGTCAGGGGGTTTCCAGCTCAGAGGGGCTGGGCTCAGAGCTGTGGGTCATGGCTTTGGGGGGGCATATGGTCCAGGGGGTTTCCAGCTCTGAGGGACTGGGCTCGGAGCTGGGGGTCAGAGCTGTGGGGGGGATGGGGTCGAGGGGGTTTCCAGCTCAGAGGGACTGGGCTCGGAGCTGGGGATCAGGGGTTGGGAGGGATGGGATCGTGGGGGTTTCCAGCTCAGAGGGACTGGGCTCGGAGCTGGGGGTCAGGGCTGTGTGGGGGATAGGGTCAGGGGATTTCCAGCTAAGAGGGACTGGGCTCGGAGCTGGAAGTCAGGGCTGTGGGGGGGATGGTGTCGAGGGGGTTTCCAGCTCAGAGGGACTGGGCTCAGAGCTGGGGGTCAGGGCTGTGATGGGGATGGGGTCAGGGGGTTCCACCTCAGAGGGACTGGGCTCAGAGCTGGGGGTCAGGGCTGTGGGGGGGATGGGGTCAGGGGGTTTCCAGCTCAGAGGGGCTGGGCTCGGAGCTGGGGGTCAGGGCTGTGGGGGGGATGGAGTCAGGGGGTTTCCAGCTCAGATGGGCTGGGCTCGGAGCTGGGGGTCAGGGCTGTGGGGGGATGGGGTCGAGGGGGTTTCCAGCTCAGAGGGGCTGGGCTCGGAGCTGGGGGTCAGGGCTGTGGAGGGGATGAGGTCAGGGGTTTTCCAACTCAGAGGGACTGGGCTCGGAGCTAGGGGTCAGGGCTGTGGGGGGTTGTGTTCGAGGGGGTCTCCAGCTCAGAGGGGCTGGGCTCAGAGCTGGGGGTCATGGCAGTGGGGTGGATGGGGCCTGGGGGTTTGCAGCTCAGAAGGATAGGGCTCGTAGCTGGGGGTCAGGGCTGTGGGCGGGATGGGGTTGAGGGGGTTTCCACCTCAGAGGGACTGGGCTCGGAGCTGGAGGTCAGGGCTGTGGGGGGGGTGGGGTCGAGGGGTTTTCCAGCTCAGAGGGACTGGACTCAGAGCTGGGGGTTAGGACTGTGGGGGGGATGGGGTCAGGGGTTTTCCAGCTCAGAGGGACTGGGCTCAGAGCTGGGGGTCAGGGCTGTTGGGGGGGATGGGGTCGAAGGGGTTTCCGGGTCAGAGGGACTGGGGTCGGAGCTGGGGGTCAGGGCTGTGGGGGGATGGGGTCAGGGTGTTTCCAGCTCAGATGGGCTGGGCTCAGACCTGGGGATCACGGATGTGGGGGGGATGGGGTCCAGGGGGTTTCCAGCTCAGAGGGACTGGGCTCAGAGCTGGGGATCAGGGCTGTGGGGGGGTTGGGGTCAGGGGGTTTCCAGCTCAGATGGGCTGGGCTCAGAGCTGTGGGTCATGGCTTTGGGGGGGGCATAGGGTCCAGGGGGTTTCCAGCTCTGAGGGAGTGGGCTCGGAGCTGGGGGTCAGGGCTGTGGGGGGGATGGGGTCAGGGGATTTCCAGTTAAGAGGGACTGGGCTCGGAGCTGGGGGTCAGGGCTGTGGGGGGGATGGGGTCGAGGGGGTTTCCAGCTCAGAGGGACTGGGCTCAGAGCTGGGGGTCAGGGCTGTGATGGGGATGGGGTCAGGGGGTTCCAGCTCAGAGGGACTGGGCTCAAAGCTGGGGGTCAGGGCTGTGGGGGGGATGGGGTCAGGGGGTTTCCAGGTCAGAGGGGCTGGGCTCAGAGCTGGGGGTCAGGGCTGTGGGGGGGATGGAGTCAGGGGGTTTCCAGCTCAGAGGGGCTGGGCTCGGAGCTGGGGGTCAGGGCTGTGGGGAGGATGGGGTCAGGGGGTTTCCAGCTCAGAGGGGCTGGGCTCGGAGCTGGGGGTCAGGGCTGTAGGGGGATGGGGTCGAGGGGGTTTCCAGCTCAGAGGGACTGGGCTCGGAGCTAGGGGTCAGGGCTGTGGAGGGGATGAGGTCAGGGGTTTTCCAGCTCAGAGGGACTGGGCTCGGAGGTGGGGGTCAGGGATGTGGGGGGATGGGATCGAAGTGGTTTCCAGCTCTGAGGGCCTGGGCCCAGAGCTGGGGGTCAGGGCTGTGGGGGGGTGGGGTAAGGGGTTTTCCAGCTCAGAGGGGCTGGGCTCGGAGCTAGGGGTCAGGGCTGTGGGGGGTTGGGTTCGAGAGGGTCTCCAGCTCAGAGGGGCTGGGCTCGGAGCTGTGGGTCATGGCAGTGGGGTGGATGGGGCCTGGGGGTTTGCAGCTCAGAAGGATAGGGCTCGTAGCTGGGGGTCAGGGCTGTGGGCGGTATGGGGTTGAGGGGGTTTCCAGCTCAGAGGGACTGGGCTCGGAGCTGGGGGTCAGGGCTGTGGGGGGATGGGGTCGAGGGGGTTTCCAGCTCAGAGGGACTGGACTCAGAGCTGGGGGTCAGGGCTGTGGGGGAGATGGGGTCAGGGGTTTTCCAGCTCAGAGGGACTGGGCTCAGAGCTGGGGGTCAGGGCTGTTGGGGGGGATGGGGTCGAAGGGGTTTCCGTGTCAGAGGGGCTGGGCTCGGAGCTGGGGGTCAGGACTGTGAGGGGGATGGGGTCAGGGGGTTTCCAGCTCAGAGGGACTGGGGTCGGAGCTGGGGGTCAGGGCTGTGGGGGGATGGGGTCAGGGTGTTTCCAGCTCAGATGGGCTGGGCTCAGACCTGGGGATCACGGATGTGGGGGGGATGGGGTCGAGGGGGTGTCCAGCTCAGAGGGACTTGGCTCGGAGCTGGGGGTCAGGGCTGTGGGGGGGATGGGGTCGAATGGGGTTTCCAGCTGAGAGTCACTGGGCTCGGAGCTGGGGGTCAGGGCTGTAGGGAGGATGGGGTCAGGGGGTTTCCAGCTCAGAGGGACTGGGCTCGGAGCTGGGGGTCAGAGCTGTGGGGGGGATGGGGTCAGGGGGTTTCCAGCTCAGAGGGGCTGGGCTCAGGGCTCGGGGTCAGAGCTGTGGGGGGATGGGGTCGAGGGGGTTTCCAGCTGAGAGGGACTAGGCTGAGAGCTGTGGGTCAGGGATGTGGGGGGGATGGAGTCGAGGGTGTTTCCAGCTCTGAGGGAACGGCCTCGGAGCTGGGGGTCAGGGCTGTGGTGAGGATGGGGTCAGGGGTTTTCCAGCTCTGAGGGACTGGGCTCGGAGCTGGGGGTCAGGGCTGTGGGCGGGATGGGGTCGACGGGGTTTCCAGCTCAGAGGGACTGGGCTCGGAGCTGGGGGTCAGGGATATGGGGGGGTTGGAGTCGAGGGGTTTTCCAGCTCAGAGGGACTGGGCTCGGAGGTGGGGGTCAGGGCTGTGGGAGGGATGGGTTCGAGGGGGTCTCCAGCTCAGAGGGGCTGGGCTCGGAGCTGTGGGTCATGGCAATGGGGTGTATGGGGCCTGGGGGTTTCCAGCTCAGAGGGACAGGGCTCGGAGCTGGGGGTCAGGGTTGTGGGGGGGATGGGGTCAGGGAGTTTCCAGCTCAGAGGGGCTCGGCTCGAAGCTGGGGATCAGGGCTGTGCGAGAGATGGGGTCGAGGGGGTATCCAGCTCAGAGGGACTGGGCTCAAAGCTGGGGGTCAGGGCTGTGGGGGGGATGGGGTCAGGGGGTTTCCAGGTCAGAGGGGCTGGGCTCAGAGCTGGGGGTCAGGGCTGTGGGGGGGATGGGGTCAGAGGTTTTCCAGCTCAGAGGGACTGGGCTCAGAGCTGGGGTTCAGGGCTGTTCGGGGGGATGGGGTCGAGGGGGTTTCCAGGTCAGAGGGGCTGGGCTCGGAGCTGGGGGTCAGGACTGTGAGGGGGATGGGGTCAGGGGGTTTCCAGCTCAGAGGGACTGGGCTCGGAGCTGGGGGTCAGGGCTGGGGGGGGGATGGGGTCACGGTGTTTCCAGCTCACAGGGACTGGGCTCGGAGCTGGGGGTCAGGGATGCGGAGGGATGAAGTCAGGGGGTTTCCAGCTCAGAGGTGCTGGGCTCAGACCTGGGGATCACGGGTGTGGGGGGGATGGGGTCGAGGGGGTTTCGAGCTCAGAGGGATTGGTCTCAGAGCTGTGGGTCAGGACTGTGGGGAGAGGATGGGGTCTAGGGGGTTTTCAGCTCAGAGGGACTCGGCTCGGAGCTGGGGGTCAGGGCTGTGGGGGGATGGGGTGAAGGGGTTTCCAGCTCAGAGGGACTGGGCTCGGAGCTGGGGGTCAGGGATGTGGGGAGGATGGGGTGAGGGGGATTCCAGCTCAGAAGGACTGGGCTGGAAGCTGGGGATCAGGGCTGTGGGGGAATGGGGTCAGGGGGTTTCCAGCTCAGAGGGACTGGGCTGAGAGCTGGGGGTCTGGGCTGTGGGGGGATGGGGTGAGGGGGTTCCAGCTCAGAGGGACTGGGCTCGGAGCTGGGGGTCAGGGCTGTGGGGGGGATGGGGTCAGGGTTTTTCCAGCTCAGAGGGACTGGGCTCAGAGCTGGGGATCAGGGCTGTGGGGGGATGGGTTCGAGGGGGTTTCCAGCTCAGAGGGCCTGGGCTCAGAGCTGGGGGTCAGAGCTGTGGGGGGATGGGGTGAGGGGGTTTCCAGCTCAGAGGGACTGTGCTCGGAGCTGGGGGTCAGGGCTGTGGGGGGGATGGGGTCCTTGCGTTTCCAGCTCAGAGGGACTGGGCTCGGAGCTGGGGGTCAGGGCTGTGGGGGGTATGGGGTCAGGGTGTTTCCAGCTCAGAGGGACTGGGCTCGGAGCTGGGGGTAAGGGCTGTGGGGGGGATGGGGTCAGGGGGTTTCCAGCTCAGAGGGACTGGGCTCGGAGCTGGGGGTCAGGGCTGTGGGGGGGATGGGGTCAGGGTGTTTCCACTTCAGAGGGACTGTGCTCAGAGCTGGGGGTCAGGGCTGTGGGGGGGGGTTCGAGGGGGTTTCCAACTGAGAGGGACTGGGCTCGGAACTGGGGTCAGGGCTGTGGGGGGATGGGGTCGTGGGCGTTTTCTTCTCAGAGGGACTGGGCTCGGAGCTGGGGGTCAAGGCTGTGGGGGGATGGGGTCAGGGGGTTTCCAGCTCAGAGGGACTGGGCTCGGAGCTGGGGGTCGGGGGTGTTGGGGGGATGGGGTCACGAGGTTTCCAGCTCAGAGGTGCTTGGCTCGGAGCTCGGGGTCAGGGCTGTGGGGAGGGTGGGGTCGAGGGGGTTTCCAGCTCAGAGGGACGGGGCTCGGAGCTGGGGGTCGGGGCTGTTAGGGGGATGGGGTCAGGGGGTTTCCAGCTCAGAGAGTCTCAGCTCGGAGCTGGGGGTCAGGGTTGTGGGGGAAATGAGGTCGAGGGGGTTGCCAACTCAGAGGGACTGGGCTCAGAGCTGGGGGTCAGGGCTGTGGGGGGATGGGGTCAAGGGGGTTTCGAACTCAGAGGGACTGGGCTCGGAGCTGGGGGTCAGGGCTGTGGGGGGATGGGGTCAGGGGGTTTACATCTCAGAGGGACTGGGCTCAGAGCTGGGGGTCAGGGCCCTGGCGGGGGATGGAGTCGAGGGGGTTTCCAGCTCAGAGGGACTAGGCTCGGAGCTGGGGGTCAGGGCTGTGGGGGGGATGAGGTCAGGGGGTTTCCAGCTCACAAGGACTGGGCTCGGAGCTGGTGGTCAGGGGTGTGGGGGGGATGGGGTCGAATGGGGTTTCCAGCTGAGAGGCACTGGGCTCGGAGCTGGGGTCAGGGCTGTGGGGGGATGGGGTCGAGGGGGTTTCCAGCTCAGAGAGGCTCTGCTCGGAGCTGGGGGTCAGGGCTGTGGGGTGGATGGGTTCGAGGGGGTCTCCAGCTCAGAGGGGCTGGGCTCGGAGCTGTGGGTCATGGCAGTGGGGTGGATGGGGCCTGGGGGTTTGCAGCTCAGAGGGATACGGCTCGTAGCTGGGGGTCAGGGCTGTGGGGGGGATGGGGTTGAGGGGGTTTCCAGCTCAGAGGGACTGGGCTCGGAGCTGGGGGTCAGGGTTGTGGGGGGGGATGGGGTCAGTTAGTTTCCAGCTGAGAGGGGCTCGGCTCGGAGCTGGGGGTCAGGGCTGTGGGGGGGATGGGGTCAGGGGATTTCCAGGTCAGAGGGACTGGGCTCGGAGCTGGGGGTCAGGGCTGTGGGGGGGATGGGGTCAGGGGATTTCCAGGTCAGAGGGACTGGGCTCGGAGCTGGGGGTCAGAGCTGTGCGAGGGATGGGGTCGAGGTGGTTTCCAGCTCAGAGCGACTGGGCTCGGAGCTGGGGGTCAGGGCTGTGGGGGGGATGGGGTCAGGGGATTTCCAGGTCAGAGGGACTGGGCTCGGAGCTGGGGGTCAGGGCTGTGGGGGGGATGGGGTCAGGGGATTTCCAGGTCAGAGGGACTGGGCTCGGAGCTGGGGGTCAGAGCTGTGCGAGGGATGGGGTCGAGGTGGTTTCCAGCTCAGAGCGACTGGGCTCGGAGCTGGGGGTCAGGGCTGTGGGGGGGATCGGGTCAGGGTGCTTCCAGCTCAGAGGGACTGGGGTCGGAGCTGGGGGTCAGGGCTGGGGGGGGGATGGGGTCAGGGTGTTTCCAGCTCACAGGGACTGGGCTCGGAGCTGGGGGTCAGGGATGCGGAGGGATGAAGTCAGGGGGTTTCCAGCTCAGAGGTGCTGGGCTCAGACCTGGGGATCACGGGTGTGGGGGGGATGGGGTCGAGGGGGTTTCGAGCTCAGAGGGATTGGGCTCAGAGCTGGGGGTCAGGACTGTGGGGGGAGGATGGGGTCTAGGGGTTTTTCAGCTCAGAGGGACTCGGCTCGGAGCTGGGGGTCAGGGCTGTGGGGGGATGGGGTGAGGGGGTTTCCAGCTCAGAGGGACTGTGCTCAGAGCTGGGGGTCAGGGCTGTGGGGGGATGGGGTCGAGGGGGTTTCCAGCTCAGAGGGCCTGGGCTCGGAGCTGGGAGTCAGGGCTGTGGGGGGATGGGGTGAGGGGGTTTCCAGCTCAGAGGGACTGTGCTCGGAGCTGGGGGTCAGGGCTGTGGGGGGGATGGGGTCCTTGCGTTCCAACTCAGAGGGACTGGGCTCGGAGCTGGGGGTCAGGGCAGTGGGGGGTATGGGGTCAGGGTGTTTCCAGCTCAGAGGGACTGGGCTCGTTGCTGGGGGTCAGGGCTGTGGGGGGTATATGGTCAGGGGGTTTCCAACTGAGAGGTACTGGGCTCGGAGCTGGGGTCAGGGCTGTGGGGGGGATGGGGTCAGGGGGTTTCCAGCTCAGAGGGACTGGGCTCGGAGCTGGGGGTCGGGGATATTCGGGGGATGGGGTCAGGGGGTTTCCAGCTCAGAGGGGCTGGGCTCAGAGCTGGGGGTCAGGGCTGTGGGAGGGGGTTCGAGGGGGTTTCAAGCTCAGAGGGACGGGGCTCGGAGCTGGGGGTCGGGGCTGTTAGGGGGATGGGGTCAGGGGGCTTCCAGCTCAGAGGGACTGGGCTCGGAGCTGGAGGTCAGGGCTGTGGGGAGAATGGGGTCAGGGGGTTTCCAGCTCAGAGAGTCTCAGCTCGGAGCTGGGGGTCAGGGTTGTGGGGGGATGGGGTCAAGGGGGTTTCGAGCTCAGAGGGACTGGGCTCAGAGCTGGGGGTCGAGGCTGTGGGGGATGGGGTCAAGGGGGTTTCCAACTCAGAGGGACTGGGCTCAGACCTGGGGGTCAGGGCTGTGGGGGGATGGGGTCAAGGGGGTTTCGAGCTCAGAGGGACTGGGCTCAGAGCTGGGGGTCGAGGCTGTCTGGGATGGGGTCAAGGGGGTTTCCAACTCAGAGGGACTGGGCTCAGAGCTGGGGCTCAGGGCTGTGGGGGGATGGGGTCGAGGGGGTTTTCAGCTCAGAGGGACTGGGCTCGGAGCTGGGGGTCAGGGCTGTGGGGGGGATGGGGTCAGGGGGTTTCCAGCTCAGAGGGGCTGGGCTCGGAGCTCGGTTTCAGGGCTGTGGGAGGGGGTTCGAGGGGGTTTCCAGCTCAGAGGGACTGGGCTCGGAGCTGGGGGTCGGGGATGTTAGGGGGATGGGGTCAGGGGGTTTCCAACTCAGAGGGACTGGGCTCAGAGCTGGGGGTCAGGGCTGTGGGGAGATGGGGTCAAGGGGGTTTCGAGCTCAGAGGGACTGGGCTCGGAGCTGGGGGTCGGGGCTGTGGGGGGGGATGGGGTCGAGGGGGTTTCCAGCTCAGAGGGACTGGGCTCGGAGCTGGGGGTCAGGAATGTGGGGGGGATGGGGTCAGGGGGTTTCCAGCTCAGAGGCACTGGGCTTGGAGCTGGGGGTCAGGGCTGTGGGGGGATGGGGTCAGAGGGTTTCCAGCTCAGAGAGGCTCAGCTCGGAGCTGGGGGTCAGGGCTGTGGTGGAGATGGGGTCAGGGGGTTTCCAGCTCAGAGGGACTGGGCTCGGAGCTCGGGGTCAGGGCTGTGGGGGGGATGGGGTCGAATGGGGTTTCCAGCTGAGAGGCACTGGGCTCGGAGCTGGGGGTCAGGGCTGTGGGGGGGATGGGTTCGAGGGGGTTTCCAGCTCAGAGAGGATCTGCTCGGAGCTGGGGGTCAGGGCTGTGGGGGGGATGGGTTCGAGGGGGTCTCCAGCTCAGAGGGGCTGGGCTCGGAGCTGTGGGTTACGGCAATGGGGTGGATGGGGCCTGGGGGTTTGCAGCTCAGAGGGACTGGGCTCGTAGCTGGGGGTCAGGGCTGTGGGGGGATGGGGTTGAGGGGGTTTCCAGCTCAGAGGGACTGGGCTCGGAGCTGGGGGTCAGGGTTGTGGGGGGGGATGGGGTCAGGGAGTTTCTAGCTCAGAGGGACTGGACTCAGAGCTGGGGGTCAGGGCTGTGGGGGGATGGGGTCGAGGGGGTTTCCAGCTCAGAGGGACTGGGCTCGGAGCTGGGGGTCAGTTCTGGGGGGGGGATGGGGTCAGGGTGTTTCCAGCTCACAGGGACTGGGCTCGGAGCTGGGGGTCAGGGATGCGGAGGGATGAAGTCAGGGGGTTTCCAGCTCAGAGGTGCTGGGCTCAGACCTGGGGATCACGGGTGTGGGGGGCATGGGGTCGAGCGGGTTTCGAGCTCAGAGGGATTGGGCTCAGAGCTGGGGGTCAGGACTGTGGGGGGAGGATGGGGTCTAGGGGGTTTTCAGCTCAGAGGGACTCGGCTCGGAGCTGGGGGTCAGGGCTGTGGGGGGATGGGGTGAGGGGGTTTCCAGCTCAGAGGGACTGTGCTCGGAGCTGGGGGTCAGGGCTGTGGGGGGATGGGGTCGAGGGGGTTTCCAGCTCAGAGGGCCTGGGCTCGGAGCTGGGGGTCAGGGCTCTGGGGGGATGGGGTCCTTGCGTTCCAACTCAGAGGGACTGGGCTCGGAGCTGGGGTCAGGGCTGTGGGGGGGATAGGGTCGTGGGCGTTTTCTTCTCAGAGGGACTGGGCTCGGAGCTGGGGGTCGGGGGTGTTGGGGGGGATGGGGTCAGGGGGTTTCCAGCTCAGAGGGGCTGGGCTCGGAGCTCGGGGTCAGGGCTGTGGGGAGGGTGGGGTCGAGGGGGTTTCCGGCTCAGAGGGACTGGGCTCAGAGCTGGGGGACAGGGCTGTGGGAGGTGGTTCGAGGGGGTTTCCAGCTCAGAGGGACGGGGCTCGGAGCTGGGGGTCGGGGCTGTTAGGGGGATAGGGTCAGGGGGCTTCCAGCTCAGAGGGACTGGGCTCGGAGCTGGAGGTCAGGGCTGTGGGGAGGATGGCGTCAGGGGGTTTTCAGCTCAGAGAGTCTCAGCTCGGAGCTGGGGGTCAGGGCTGTGGGGGGATGGGGTCAAGGGGGTTTCGAGCTCAGAGGGACTGGGCTCAGAGCTGGGGGTCGAGGCTGTGGGGGGATGGGGTCAAGGGGGTTTCCAACTCAGAGGGACTGGGCTCAGAGCTGGGGGTCAGGGCTGTGGGGGGATGGGGTCAGGGGGTTTCCAGCTCAGAGGGACTGGGCTCGGAGCTGGGGGTCAGGTCTGTGAGGGGGATGGGGTCAGGGGGTTTCCAGCTCACAGGGACTGGGCTCGGAGGTGGGGATCAGGGGTTGGGAGGGATGGGATCGAGGTGGTTTCCAGCTCAGAGCGACTGGGCTCGGAGCTGGGGGTCAGGGCTGTGGGGGGGATGGGGTCAGGGGGTTTACAGGTCAGAGGGACTGGGCTCGGAGCTGGGGGTCAGGGTTGTGCGAGGGATGGGGTCGAGGTGGTTTCCAGCTCAGAGCAACTGGGCTCGGAGCTGGGGGTCAGGGCTGTGGGGGGGGGATGGGGTCAGGGGGTTTCCAGCTCACAGGGACTGGGCTCGGAGCTGGGGGTCAGGACTGTGTGGGGGATGGGGTCATTGTGTTTCCAGCTCAGAGGGACTGGAGTCGGAGCTGGGGGTCAGGGCTGGGGGGGGGGTTGGGGTCAGGGTGTTTCCAGCTCACAGGGACTGGGCTCGGAGCTGGGGTTCAGGGATGCGGAGGGATGAAGTCAGGGGGTTTCCAGCTCAGAGGTGCTGGGCTCAGACCTGGGGATCACGGGTGTGGGGGGGGATGGGGTCGAGGGTGGTATCGAGCTCAGAGGGATTGGGCTCAGAGCTGGGGGTCAGGACTGTGGGGGAGGATGGGGTCTAGGGGGTTTTCAGCTCAGAGGGACTCGGCTCGGAGCTGGGGGTCAGGGCTGTGGGGGGATGGGGTGAGGAGGTTTCCAGCTCAGAGGGACTGTGCTCGGAGCTGGGGGTCAGGGCTGTGGGGGGATGGGGTCGAGGGGGTTTCCAGCTCAGAGGGCCTGGGCTCGGAGCTGGGGGTCAGGGCTGTGGGGGGATGGGGTGAGGGGGGTTTCCAGCTCAGAGGGACTGTGCTCGGAGCTGGGGGTCTGGGCTGTGGGGGGGGATGGTGTCCTTGCGTTCCAACTCAGAGGGACTGGGCTCGGAGCTGGGGCTCAGGGCTGTGGGGGGTATGGGGTCAGGGTGTTTCCAGCTCAGAGGGACTGGGCTCGGAGCTGGGGGTCATGGCTGTGGGGGGGATGGCGTCAGGGTGTTTCCACTTCAGTGGGACTGTGCTCAGAGCTGGGGGTCAAGGCTGTTGGGGGTTGGTTCGAGGGGGTTTCCAACTGAGAGGGACTGGGCTCGGAGCTGGGGTCAGGGCTGTAGGGGGGATGGGGTCGTGGGCGTTTTCTTCTCAGAGGGACTGGGCTCGGAGCTGGGGTCAAGGCTGTGGGGGGATGGGGTCAGGGGGTTTCCAGCTCAGAGGGACTGGGCTCGGAGCTGGGTGGTCGGGGGTGTTGGGGGGATGGGGTCAGGGGGTTTCCAGCTCAGAGGGGCTGGGCTCGGAGCTCGGGGTCAGGGCTGTGGGGAGGGTGGGGTCGAGGGGGTTTCCGGCTCAGAGGGACTGGGCTCAGAGCTGGGGGTCAGGGCTGTGGGAGGGGGTTCGAGGGGGTTTCCAGCTCAGAGGGACGGGGCTCGGAGCTGGGGGTCGGGGCTGTTAGGGGGATGGGGTCAGGGGGCTTCCAGCTCAGAGGGACTGGGGCTCGGAGCTGGAGGTCAGGACTGTGGGGAGGATGGGGTCAGGGGGTTTCCAGCTCAGAGAGTCTCAGCTCGGAGCTGGGGGTCAGGGTTGTGGGGGAGATGAGGTCGAGGGGGTTTCCAACTCAGAGGGACTGGGCTCAGAGCTGGGGGTCAGGGCTGTGGGGGGATGGATCAAGGGGGTTTCGAGCTCAGAGGGACTGGGCTCAGAGCTGGGGCTCAGGGCTGTGGGGGGATGGGGTCGAGGGGGTTTTCAGCTCAGAGGGACTGGGCTCGGAGCTGGGGGTCAGGGCTGTGGGGGGGATGGGGTCAGGGGGTTTCCAGCTCAGAGGGGCTGGGCTCGGAGCTCGGGGTCAGGGCTGTGTGGGAGATGGGGTCAGGGGGTTTCCAGCTCAGAGGGGCTGGGCTCGGAGCTGTGGGTCATGGCAGTGGGGTGGATGGGGCCTGGGGGTTTGCAGCTCAGAGGGATAGGGCTCGTAGCTGGGGGTCAGGGCTGTGGGGGGGATGGGGTTGAGGGGGTTTCCAGCTCAGAGGGACTGGGCTCGGAGCTGGGGGTCAGGGGTGTGGGGGGGGATGGGGTCAGGGAGTTTCCAGCTCAGAGGGGCTGGGCTCAGAGCTGGAGGGGAAGGCTGTGGGGGGGATGGGGTCGAGGGGGTTTCCAGGTCAGAGGGACTGGGCTCGGAGCTGGGGGTCAGGGCTGTGGGGGGATGGGGTCAGGGGTTTCCAGCTCAGAGGGACTGGGCTCGGAGCTGGGGGTCAGGGCTGTGCGAGGGATGGGGTCGAGGTGGTTTCCAGCTCAGAGCGACTGGGCTCGGAGCTGGGGGTCAGGGCTGTGGGGGGGGATGGGGTCAGGGGGTTTTCCAGGTCAGAGGGACTGGGCTCAGAGCTGGGGGTCAGGGCTGTGGGGGGGGATGGGGTCAGGGTGTTTCCAGCTCAGAGGGACTGGGGTCGGAGCTGGGGGTCAGGGCTGGGGGGGGGATGGGGTCAGGGTGTTTCCAGCTCAGAGGGACTGTGCTCAGAGCTGGGGGTCAGGGCTGGGGGGGGGGATGGGGTCAGGGTGTTTCCAGCTCACAGGGACTGGGCTCGGAGCTGGGGGTCAGGGATGCGGAGGGATGAAGTCAGGGGGTTTCCAGCTCAGAGGTGCTGGGCTCAGACCTGGGGATCACGGGTGTGGGGAGGATGGGGTGGAGGGGTTTCGAGCTCAGAGGGATTAGGCTCAGAGCTGGGGGTCAGGACTGTGGGGGGAGGATGGGGTCTAGGGGGTTTTCAGCTCAGAGGGACTCGTCTCCGAGCTGGGGGTCAGGGCTGTGGGGGGATGGGGTGAGGGGGTTTCCAGCTCAGAGAGACTGTGCTCGGAGCTGGGGGTCAGGGCTGTGGGGGGATGGGGTCGAGGGGGTTTCCAGCTCAGAGGGCCTGGGCTCGGAGCTGGGGTCAGGGCTGTGGGGGGGATGGGGTGAGGGGGTTTCCAGCTCAGAGGGACTGTGCTCGGAGCTGGGGGTCAGGGCTGTGGGGGGGATGGGGTCAGGGTGTTTCCACTTCAGTGGGACTGTGCTCAGAGCTGGGGGTCAGGGCTGTGGGGGGGGGGTTCGAGGGGGTTTCCAACTGAGAGGGACTGGGCTCGGAGCTGGGGTCAGGGCTGGGGGGGGGATGGGGTCGTGGGCGTTTTCTTCTCAGAGGGACTGGGCTCGGAGCTGGGGGTCGGGGGGTGTTCGGGGATGGGGTCAGGGGGTTTCCAGCTCAGAGGGGCTGGGCTCGGAGCTCGGGGTCAGGGCTGTGGGGAGGGTGGGGTCGACTGGGTTTCCGGCTCAGAGGGACTGGGCTCAGAGCTGGGGGTCAGGGCTGTGGGAGGGGGTTCGAGGGGGTTTCCAGCTCAGAGGGACGGGGCTCAGAGCTGGGGGTCGGGGCTGTTAGGGGGATGGGGTCAGGGGGCTTCCAGCTCAGAGGGACTGGGCTCGGAGCTGGAGGTCAGGGCTGTGGGGAGGATGGCGTCAGGGGGTTTTCAGCTCAGAGAGTCTCAGCTCGGAGCTGGGGGTCAGGGTTGTGCGGGAGATGAGGTCGAGGGGGTTTCCAACTCAGAGGGACCCGGGCTCAGAGCTGGGGGTCAGGGCTGTGGGGGGATGGGGTCAAGGGGTTTCGAGCTCAGAGGGACTGGGCTCAGAGCTGGGGGTCGAGGCTGTGGGGGGATGGGGTCAAGGGGGTTTCCAACTCAGAGGGACTGGGCTCAGAGCTGGGGCTCAGGGCTGTGGGGGGATGGGGTCGAGGGGGTTTTCAGCTCAGAGGGACTGGGCTCGGAGCGGGGGTCAGGGCTGTGGGGGGGGATGGGGGCAGGGGGTTTCCAGCTCAGAGGGGCTGGCTCGGAGCTCGGGGTCAGGGCTGTGGGAGGGGGTTTCGAGGGGGTTTCCAGCTCAGAGGGACTGGGCTCGGAGCTGGGGGTCGGGGCTGGTAGGGGGATGGGGTCAGGGGGGTTTCCAACTCAGAGGGACTGGGCTCAGAGCTGGGGGTCAGGGCTTGTGAGGAGATGGGGTCAAGGGGGTTTCGAGCTCAGAGGGACTGGGCTCGGAGCTGGGGGTCAGGGCTGTGGGGGGATGGGTGTCGAGGGGGTTTCCAGCTCAGAGGGCCTGGGCTCGGAGCTGGGGTCAGGACTGTGGGGGGGATGGGGTCAGGGGGTTTCCAGCTCAGAGGCACTGGGCTTGGAGCTGGGGGTCAGGGCTGTGGGGGATGGGGTCAAGAGGGTTTCCAGCTCAGAGAGGCTCAGCTCGGAGCAGGGGGTCAGGGTTGTGGTGGAGATGGGGTGAGGGGGTTTCCAGCTCAGAGGGACTGGGCTCGGAGCTGGGGGTCAGAGCTGTGCGGGGGATGGGTTCGACGGGGGTTTCCAGGTCAGAGCGACTGGGCTCGGAGCTGGGGTCAGGGCTGTGTGGGAGATGGGGTGAGGGGGTTGTCCAGCTCAGAGGGACTGGGCTCGGAGCTGGGGGTCAGAGCTGTGCGGGGGATGGGTTCGAGGGGGTTTCCAGGTCAGAGCGCTGGGCTCGGAGCTGGGGGTCAGGGCTGTGGGGGGGATGGGGTCAGGGGGTTTCCAGGTCAGAGGGACTGGGCTCGGAGCTGGGGGTCAGGGCTGTGCGAGGGATGGGGTCGAGGTGGTTTCCAGCTCAGAGCGACTGGGCTCGGAGCTGGGGGTCAGGACTGTGTGGGGGATGGGGTCAGGGTGTTTCCAGCTCACAGGGACTGGGCTCGGAGCTGGGGGTCAGGGATGCGGAGGGATGAAGTCAGGGGTTTCCAGCTCAGAGGTGCTGGGCTCAGACCTGGGG
>NW_026114609.1:353607-422611 GCF_025201925.1 Gopherus flavomarginatus | reverse complement strand
CCTATCTCCAGTGGGCATCAGTCCACCCAGCAGGAGGGAAAAACTCACTCCAGTTCACCCTGAGAGAGGGGAGCCAAGCACATTGAGCTCCATGGCTTTGCAGGAAACCAGCATTGCTCCAGGAGGTCCCACTGAGATTTAAACCCAAGATCCAAAGTCCTGAGTGCTGCCCATTACACCATGGGACCTGCTGCCATTTCATTTTCTAGACCCCAGTGACTCTCAGCTGGCTGGTTTGTACCCTGCACTTATTGCTTCCCACCAGCAGCTTCCTCTTGCGGGACTCTCTCTCCTCCTCCATCGACTGTGGTCCTGCACTATCTGATCCACAGGTCCTGCCCTGAGTCCCCGC
The DNA here is from genome assembly GCF_025201925.1 of Gopherus flavomarginatus. NCBI lineage: Eukaryota > Metazoa > Chordata > Testudines > Testudinidae > Gopherus > Gopherus flavomarginatus. The sequence continues at coordinate 422,259 of NW_026114609.1, read as the reverse complement.
ATCCCCCTGCTTTGTCTCCATTCCCTGCAGGCTGCAAAAATGTTAGGGGAGCTGCCTCTCCCTTCAATCAGTGCTCCCGCTCATATCGGACAGCTGCAGCCTCATCTCCTGGAACTCGGCCAGCTGTCGTTTGATCCGGTCGTACAGTCACATGCTGACTGGCTCCTCAGCATGGATGCTCTTGTGGAAACCCCACAGGTGACGCTGCAGGACTTGGTACCGTTGGTTTCTTTAATGTTGTGGTGTTTCCCCAGCCGCTGGAACAGAGCCGCCAACAAAGCAGAGAGGGCAGTGGCGGGCTCCGGGATGGAGTTTGGGTGTGGATGGGGTGCGGAATCTGGGCTGGGGCAGGGGGTTGGGGTGCAAGGGGGGCAGTGGCAGGCTCTGGGAGGGATTTTGGGTGCATGAGGTGCAGGTTCTGGGCTGGAGCAGGGAGTTGGGATGTGGCACATATCTCAGGCAGCTCCTGAAAGTGACCCACACCCCCATCTGGCACAAATCCTACATGGAGGAGGCTGGAGGAGTCCCCTGGCACCACTTCCCACAGCACCACCCCTGCAGCTCCCATTGCCGCAGTTCCAATGGCAGAGTTGGCACTTGGGGCGGGGGCAGCATGCAGAGACACATCCCCACAGGGGCCGCAGGGACGTGCCAGATGCTTCTGGGAGTGGTGCGCCGTGTGAAGCGAGGTTGGGCAGGAATCTGCTTTAGGCCCACTGTGCTGCCGTAGTGGTGGCAGGAACCCCCGGTCCTTTCAAATCACCCGGGGCCAGCTGCTCAGGCTTTCTGATGGGGAAGCAAAGGGAAGCCACAAGAGTGGTCATGCACCCCTCGTGAGCAGTTCTGGGGATTCTTTTGGGAGCTCCTGGAGTAAGCAGCAGAGAGGTGCAGCCTCACCACAGAGTCTTTTCCCTGGAAGGGAGAGGGGGCTGCAGGGTGATATTCCACCTCTGAGCATCCAAGAGCCTCTGCTCCCCTCCACATTTATTTATTAGCAAATAAAATTTGCAGAATTTTAAACTATTGTGCACAGAATTTTTATTGTGCAGAATCTCGTGAGGAGTGAATCCGACTCAGGGAACCTCCTTGAATTGTTACTGCTTGGTTAACCACTCAGCCACCACACCAATGCACAGAGAGAGTGTCAAGCCCTACTGCTATATGGGGGTGGGGGCTGGGGTCAGGTCATACACATTCAGACTGTACGCTCCCCCAGCTACAAACCACTGCTGATTTCCCATTTAGGACATTAGTCCTTACTGACAAGGTTTGTCTGTGTTCTTTTTTTATCTCATGCTGCTAGTTAGAAGGATATTATTTTTTATTTTTTTTTCAAAAATACACAACTCCCTAAATCTGCTTTTAGCAATCAGAATAATTTAGTGTCACCTTATTTTTGCCTGCCCCAGTACAAAAGAAGACGCTTTTGTGGGTTTCCTGACTCAGAGGATGAAAACAAACATGTGTCGGTCCCCGGGGTGGCTCTAGGCACCAGCAAAGCAAGCAGGTACTTGGGCAGCCCATTTGCAGGGGCAGCAGCTAAGAGGGATCCAGCCTGGGAGCGGTGACCTAGAATCCTACTTTTATCGTCTCCAATTCAAAAAATACTTCCAATACACCTCTGGACAACATCCTAACCCACAGAATCCTTCCTACCAACGTTATAATAAAAAGGATTCTGCATGGACTCCTCCTGAGGGTCGAAACAACAGACTGGACTTCTACATAGATTGCGTCCATCAATGTGCACAGGCTGAAATTGTAGGAAAGCAGCATCACTCGCTCCATAACCTAAGCTGTACTGAACACAATGCCATCCACAGCCTCAAGAAAAACACCGACATCATAATAAAAAAGGCTGACAAAGGAGGTGCTGTTGTCATCATGAATAGGTCGGAATATGAACAAGAGGCTGCTAGGCAGCTCTCTAACTCCACATTCTACAGGCCATTACCCTCTGATCCCACTGATGATTACCAAAAGAAACTACACCATCTGCTCAAAAAACTCCCTGAAAAAGCACAGGAACAGATCTGTACAGACACATGGCTAGAACTCCGACCAGGTGTATTCTATTTGCTACCCAAGATCCATAAACCTGGAAATTCTGGATGCCCCATCATCTCAAGCCTTGGCACCTTAACAGCAGGATTGTCTGGCTATGTGGACTCTCTCCTCAGGCCCAATGCTACCAGCACTCCCAGCTATCTTCAAGACACCACTGACTTCCTGAGGAAACTACAATCCATCGGTGATCTTCCAGAAAACACCATCCTGGCCACTATGGAGGTGGAAGCCCCCTACACCAACATACCACACAAAGATGGACTACAAGCCATCAGGAACAGTATCCCCGATAATATCACGGCTAACCTGGTGGCTGAACTTTGTGACTTTGTCCTCACCCACAACTATTTCACATTTGGGGACAATATATACCTTCAAGTCAGCGGCACTGCTATGGTACCTTCATGGCCCACAGTATGCCAACATCTTTATGACTGACTTAGAACAACGCTTCCTTAGCTCTCATTCCCTAACGCCCCTACTCTACTTGTGCTACATTGATGACATCTTCATCATCTGGACTAATGGAAAAGAAGCCCTTGAGGAATTGCACCGTGATTTTAACAATTTCCATCCCACCATCAACCTCAACTTAGACCAATCCACATGAGTGGTCCATTTCCTAGACACTACTGTGATGAATAAGCGATGTCACATAAACCCACCCTATACCTGAAACCCAGTGACCACTATACTTGCCTACATGCCTCCCGCTTCCATCCAGGACACATCACATGATCCATTGTCTACAGCCGAGCTCTAAGATACAATCGTATTTGCTCCAATCCCTCAGACAGAGAGAAACACCTACAAGATCTCTATCAAGCATTCTTAAAACTACAATACTCACCTGCTGAAGTGAAAAAACAGATTGACAGAGCCAGAAGAGTGCCCAGAAGCCACCTACTACAGGACAGGCCCAACAAAGAAAATAATAGAACGCCACTAGCCATCACCTACAGCCTCCAACTAAAACCTCTTCAGCACATCAAAGATCTACAACCTATCCTGAAAGATGATCCCTCACTCTCACAGATCTTGGGAGACAGGCCAGTTCTTGCTTATAGACAGCCTCCCAACCCGAAGCAAATACTCACCAGCAACCGAACACCATGCAACATAAACAGTAACCCAGGAACCTAACCTTGCAACAAAGCCCAATGCCAGCTCTGTTCACATATCTATTCAAGTGACACCATCATAGGATCTAATCACATCAGCCACGCCATCAGGGGCTCGTTCACCTGCACATCTACCAACGTGATATATGCCATCGTGCCAGCAATGCCCCTCTGCCATGTACATTGGCCAAACCAGACAGTCTCTATGCAAAAGAATAAATGGACACAAATCTGACATCAGGAATCATAACATTCAAAAACCAGTGGGACAACACTTCAACCTCTCTAACCACTCATTGACAGACTTGAAGGTGGCAATTTTGCAACAAAAAAACTTCAAAACAGACTCCAAAGAGAGACTGCTGAACTTGAATTAATATGCAAATTAGATACAATTAACTCAGGCTTAAACAGAGACTGGGAATTGTTGAGTCATTACACTAATTGAATCTATTTCCCTATGTTAAGTTCTCCTCACACCTTCTATGGGTCATCTTAATTATCACTTCAAAAGGTTTTTGTTTTTCTCCTGCTGATGATAGCTCATCTCAATTGATTAGACTCTTCCTGTTGGTATGCATACTTCCACCTTTTCATGTTCTCTGTATGTATAAATATCTCCTGTCTGTGTGTTCCATTCTGTGCATCCGAAGAAGTGAGCTGTAGCTCAGGAAAGCTCATGCTGAAATAAATTTGTTAGTCTCTAAGGTGCCACAAGTACTGCTGTTCTTTGCGGATACAGACTAACAGGATTGCTACGCTGAAGCCTGGGAGCTGAGAACCAACAGGGAGACTTGGGAACTATAGTTCCTTGGTTAGCTCCCTGCCTATAGAGCCAGCCCTGGAGCAGGGAAAGAACTACATTTCCCAGCATTCCCTTGGCTGCTATCAACAGGGAAGGGAGAGGGAGGGAGTATGGTAGCTGAAACCTCATGCTGCAGCTTGCTGTGAATGGAGAGCTCACTGCTAGAGCGGGGTGGCACTGTGAATGGGGAACAAATGTGCCCAATAAGTAGAAGGCTTTGGCCCAGATACCCCCTTCAGAAGACATCCCCAGACTGGCTTAGGGACACTGGTGTGACCTCACCTTGCAGCCCCCAAAGAAGGAATTGGGGGGACTAAATGGACAGTGCCCCTCTCTATCTGAAGCCTAGCAAGGGAGGTATTTAAAACTAGAATTTAAAATGAAAAGTAAGGGAGGGGAGGCTCTACTGGACCTGGGCAGCTTTAGATACAGTACCAGGCACGTAGGAGGATTTCCACTTCTGAGCCATGGAAGCAGAAATTGACTTTTCCTTTCCAGATTTAGCAAATATTCAGAAAGGGAATCTAGCACCTGCCTTCCAGATCTGAACACCTCAAAATTCAGGAGTGCTCAGGCTCAGTTTGGGCAGCTGGTACTTCATTTCTCCCAAATCAAATATACTGATCCACTGTAATTTCCTGTAGAAAAAGTAGGATAAAATTGAGCAAGAAATGCTTCCCAGAGGTTTTTAGGACTGGAATTGCTATTTTCAACAGCCATTGCCTGTTTGTTTGTTTAAAAGGAAGACAGTAATATTGCACTGGCAAATTCCCCATACAAACGAAGAGTGGAAGAAAGAATAATAAAGGCACCTCAACTTTTCCTCATTTATGGAGGACAGTCTTACAATATGCATCCAGATATCTTCCAATCACAGAAGCTGAAAATTGTTTCACTTTACTGCAGCTCTGTAACCATGTGGGAACCAATCCTGTCTGTGTTCTGTGCACATCCAAAATTCCTGCTGAATGACCCACCCTGGGAGCAAGTTACCAGTGACCCAGGGCTGGGGCAGAAGGAGGGTGCAGGTGGGGGGAGGAGCCCAGGGCTGGGGCGGCAGGGGTTGCGGGGGTGGGGGAGCACTGGTGGGGGAGATCCCAGAGCTGGGGCAGCATGGGATGTGTGTGTGCGAGAGCCCAGGGCTGGCTTCGCAGGGGGTGTGGGTGTGGGAAGGAGAGCCCAGGGCTGGGACGGCACAGGGGTGAGGGTCAGGGGGTAGAGCCCAGGTCTGGGGCAGAAGAGGGTTGAGGGTCAGGGGTAGAGCCCAGGGTGGGGGTGAGGGAAGGCCCAGAGCTGGGGAGGCAGGGGGTGCGGGGTGGGGGAGAGAGCGCAGGACTCGGGCAGCAGGGGGATGGGAGGACAGACACATTTTTTTTTGCTTGGGGCAGGAAAAAACCTAGAGCCATTCGTGCCTCCACATACCATAAGGTAGGTAGGAGTGGATCATTATTATCCCTACTTGAAAGAGGGAGAAGCTAAGGCTGAGAAAGGAGAATTGACTTGTCTTAGGTCACACAACCAGTCAGTGGCAGAGTTGGGAGTAGGACCCAAGAACCCTGATTTTCTAACTAACCATCGGATCTTGAATTTCAGACATTGAACGGCCTGAGTAAAGTGCTCTCAGATAAGCTCCAGATCAACAACAGTGCACAGTAATTATTCAGCAAGTATTTGAGGAGAACTGCAATGTTAGAGAGAATCATGAACTGCTCAGAGACCATTAATGCAGAGAAGCAGCAATATTCATCAAACATATAAGTGGTTATGACTTATTTACTTGGTCTTGAAAGAGAACAACAAGGACCTGAGTCTCCTCCCTGTCAATAAGCCCCTGCTCAGCCAATCAGGGTAGAGACTGAGGATGAGAGGCTGAGGGTTCTCACCAGAGAGCCCAAAGGATGGCCAGGTCACTGGTGGGGATCACTGCCCAAGCACTATTTCAGCCCCACATTTTTGGGTGGACCTCCCATAGTGGGAGCTGCCGAGCACTCCCCCACAAAACACACCCACACCCACACACCCCCCCGAGGGGACACCAGAAGCAAGAGAAGAAGAGAAAGGAGGGAGGGAGGGATGGAGGAAAAGGTGAAACAAAAAGGACAAACCCTAATGTTCCCAGTGATTCAAAGGGACAAAATCCCAGGTGCAGAATAAAATTCTGCCGCCTTAAGCTCGTGTTTTCCATGCCTAGAATTCATCTGTCACCAGATGGATCAGACTGAACAGGTTTCAAACCTCGAGGAGGCTCTTACCTTCTAAACAAGGACGGCTGTTTTCTAGTAAAATCAGGAAAAGGGAAGGAAAAACTCGAAAGAGATTCCTCCTGGCGCTCACGTACCTGAACCCAAATACTTTCTCAGTCCTCAAAGAGAGACCTGGAGAAGGAGACTTGCTGAAGCAAAGCCACAGGGGTCTCTGAGGTTTCCCTGGCCCTTCGCCCCTGTCCTGCCTGACTGATGTCAGCATCTCTCTGTGAGGTCACCACCTCCCCATCACCTTTGACCAATAGTCTGAGGTCCTGCAAAAGGCCTTTGTGATGTCACTGCCACACCCCTCCCTTGCTGTGCCAATGTCCTGCCCGTGACCTGGAACTTTGGAGGTTGAGCTACTCCCTGTGGTCACCCCACTCAAGGAGCATTCGTTCTAGGAAGCAAGCCAGCTAGACAGGAAAACATCAGATGCTGCTCCCAATGCTACACTCCGTTTTTCAGAAATTAGTCAACTTTATGGCTAGAAGAGATGATTAGAGCATCTAATCTGACCCCCTGCATATCACAGGCCTCCTGTATGACTCAATAGCTACTTTTGGGGCAAACACATTCCACAAAGGCATCTAGTCTTCATTGAATGACATCAGGAGATGGCAAATCCACCACTTTCCTTGGTAGCTTGTTCCTGTGGTGAATCATCCTCACTGTTGATTATTTGTCCCTTAAGTGTAATATGGATTTGTCTCTTTTCACGTTCCAGCCTTTGGGTCTTGTTATGCTTTTCTCTGCTAGATTAAAGAGCCCTTTAATAGCCAAGGGCTATTTTTCTCCATTAAGGAACTTCAATGAAGTCACCTTTCAATCTTCATTTGATAAGCTAAACAGGTTGAGCTCTTTCAATAGCTCACTAGAAAGCATTTTTCTCCAGCCCTCAGAACATTTGGTGGCTCTTTGCTACCCCAGCTCCATTTTCACAACATCTTTTTCAAATGAGGACACCAAAACTGGAGGCAATATTCCAGTATCAGTCTCACTGATGCTGTGTCACCTCCTGTGATGTTCTTGACATATTCTGTAACTATAGATCACTATTGCAACCACTCATACATTTGCACCCAATATTGTAGAAAGGTTGTCGTGTAAGGGGTGTATGGAGAGGTTCTGATTGGCTGATTATAATGATGCTATCTCTAGATGTGTATCATTTTTGTTGTTGACATTATGAATATTGACTCTATGCTGCCCATATTTCAAACTTGTGCTATGCTTCCCGGGAACACCCCAGCCAGACAAGTTGGTGTCAGTTCTGCCTATCCTGCTTGATGGCTCATTAAGAACCTTGAGTTATGCAACTGACCCACTGAGAGAAGGCAGATACGCCTTGTGACTCAGCAAGATATGCAGGGACCTGCCTATGGACAGAACTTTAAGGTTTTTTTCTATGCCACGTGCTGGATAGAGTGTCCTTGGGACAAAGAAAGCAAAGACCACATGGCAAGAGACTATAAAAGGCTGATGCCTCGTCTCCATCTTGTCTTCAATCCTGCTTCATATCTCTGGAGGGACTTTGCAACAAACTAAAACTCTGTAAAAAGGACTGAATGACCCATCCCAGCTGTGGATGGACTCCAGAGACTTGATTTGAACCTGCAGTTTATTCCATCACTGCTACAAGCCTGAACCAAGAACTTTGCCGTTACTGGGTGTTAAGGGTTCAAATCCATGTGCATTTTATATAGCAACCTGGTCTATGGATTGTGCCAGCTCTTTTCCAGACCCAAAGTCCAGAGCATAGTCAAGGGACCAGAGGCCTAGCAAATAGTGATCAGCTAAGAGAAAGCTGGGGTAAACGGAAAGCCTTGCTCACTAAGATAGGCCTGGTCAGCAAATTGCCAGTTGTTAGAGCTAAGAACTAAACAATCGTGTCTTATTCAGAGTTGCAGATTGAACAAGAATCCCTGTTCCTATTGTGTTTGATTATTCTGTAGGGAGATGTTCTTCCTACACATCCAACCTTGAATTTATGAAAAGTTGGCACATGTCCAGTATAAAATATGGCATCCTTCCACCTGCCTTCCAAGGGACCAATGCCTTGCCTTTAGACAGACAGAAAACAATCTTTATTGCCATATACTTTCACTGTTTCTTTGCTTTAACACCTACAAAATGTACCTGTTGACCATCAAAAGAGTTGCTCTATTTCTATGGACCTCAAATCAGAATTCAACATAAATATTTTATACTAATAACATTTTATCAAAGTATTCATTAAATGTTAACTTGCTAACTTGAGACTATGGGCGGAGACATTATGTAACCTGTTAACCACTGGCTAATGTGCTATCTTGTCTTGCTGCAAAACTTATCTCAGGGTGTGGAACTGCCTACCCTGTTACTTTCCCCCGCCCATGAAAAACCTATATATTCTATTGTAATCAATTGATTGACAGTGTCTCTGAGCCTAATAACCAAGGTGACTCTCTGCCAGCGCTGTGTGTAATAAACTCCTATTATTGACCGTCTACACTGTATAGATTTATCTCCTTCACAGACACCTGCTGAATAAAGAGGAGATTCAGCATCCAGCACCAGTGGTGCCTGGCTGAATGTGCCTCCTCTCCCCACTGCTTGGTGATCTTTTGATTAATGGAGAAGACTGCCTTTGCCTCACTGTGCATTGCTTGCACAAAGAAACAGGTCTTTTGGTGACAATTGTTGAAAGGAGCCACTAGGCAAATGTGGAGACAAGAAAAACATCTCCTAACTGAACTTGCATCTGTGGATGCTGAAGCCACAACACAGAGTGCTAAACGCTATAAGATCACGGCTGGAGTCAGAAGAGTCTCTACCAAAGCCTTTTCCACCATCAGAGGCCTCTCTGTGCACAGAACTCCTGGTAGCTTGATGGCTGCAGGCAGTGGAGAACTCTATTTTGGCATCTCTTTGTCTCTTTTGTGGTGAGCATCTGCAGTGACTGTTAAAAGGCCTCTGGATAGTGGTCTTTGGGAAGAGCTGGCTGAAGAGCCTTCCTAGTAACCAGGAAATCTTGACTTGGCCTGACAGTTCTTCCTTGCTGAACCTAATGTGTCTGTTGGCTCCTTTTTTGTATCTCTTTTCATAAAAAGAAAAGACCTGTCATCAGAATCCTTCTAAGTGGTGGTTCAAGACTGAGAGAGCTTTCCTTGCGGCTGAGTCTTGGTGCCATGGGGCATGTCTCACCACTGCAGTGCCTCCTGTTGGCCATCCTGGCAATTAGGTCTGGTCCACCGGTGCACCTTCATCCAGTGGCATCTGGCTGCCATCTGTTCTATCATTAGGACCCATGTCACTCTCAGGACTTCAATGTCCTCTTATGGACAGAGCCCTCTGGCTGTGCCCCATTCAGTTCTCTCTCCCCTTCCAGGGGGCAGCTGTCCTTCACCCAGACACTTGCCTCAGTGGCCAGCTGCAGTCCAGGGTGTAGCCACCTGTGTCAGTGGCAACTGAGGCAAAAGAGGTGCATCTCCAACCCCCACCATCTGTTTCCCTGGACCACTTCCCCACAGACCTAGCACCTTCCTCCACCTTTGTATAAGGGCCTCAGTCCGGCAGTAATCAGCCAGGAGGTCACTCATGCTTCCCTTTCCCACCCAGCACTACTCTGGCCATGGTACCCCTCCTTCTCCTTCTCCTTCTCCTTCTCCTTCTCCTTCTCCTTCTCCTTCTCCTCTCCACAGCCAATCCTCCCTCCTCAAACTCCAAGGAGTGACTGACTCTTGCTGTGCTGAGCAGCCCTTTATATATGGGCTGCTCCAGCAAGCCTTCTCCAGATTGGCTCTCCCAATAAGCCCTTTCCTGACTGACTGGGTTCTGCGCCGCCTCTGTAAGACTGCCTTAATTTTTTTCCTGATTGTTTGGGGCAGTCACCCGTCACCCCACCACACTTGGAAAGTGGCAAATAAGAAGTCTAGAGCTGAAGGAAAGGTTACCATTACTCAGAACTGAGCCGAGGTTGCTGCGACTGAAACACAGATCACTAATCAGTATATGATCACAGTGTCTGGTGGGAGAAGCACATGTTAGAAGCCCTCTGTAAACTCAGCTGTGGCTTTCTGTGCACAGAGAGCCAGACACCTCAAAGTCTACAAGTCTTGAGGGAAATGGGGAAGGCCTGTACTTTGGAATTTGCAGGTGTTGTCCTGGACCATCAAATGGAACAGTTGTAAACACTTTCTTGAGGCAGGCACCATGGCTTAGCTAGCTTAAAACACCTGTCTAGTAAACAGAAGATCCTGGGTTCAACTCCTAGTGGTCCCTTGTTGTATGGCTTTTGTCTCCTCTGCTCACATTTTCCTGTGTCTTTCTAGGAAACAGAAGAGACCTCCTTTGGTCAGGATAAGCTCTACCCTGACATCTGGTGGAAAGAATTTCAGAGAGTGTATTTGCATAGGCACGCTACCCTATCCCAGACTGCTGAGCTGTGGGACTGCTTGGTGACAAATGACTCACCCTCAGTTGGGTGGTACTTGCTAGACAAGGGACATGGGTTGCAAAACCCAGTGAATTGAGAGAGGCTGGGGACAGGTATCTGTGCCTGGTGGTGCAGGCTGCTTGTGGAGCCAGATGCACCAGTTCCACTCCCTCCTCTCTCCACGGTGGAATGTCAGAGTTGATTTTTATTCCCTCAAGAATCTAAATACAGGTTACTGAGCTGAATTCACTTTGGGCTAATGGTGCACTAGCACTGGGGCTCCCCCACTAAGAGCTGAGATCACTAAGAGTTGAAATCACTAAAGAGCTGAAATAACTGAGCTGAGAGCACTGAGTACTGTGCTAACTAGTGTGGGAGCCTGAAGATATATTGTGGAACAGAGCAGCTGGTGGAGTGGAGCAGTTGTGGGGACGGCTGGAGCGTATCACGGGACAGCTGGTGGCAGCAGAGCGGCTGGCAGAGCGGAGTAGCTGTGGGACGGGTGGAGCGGCCCACAGAGCGAGCAGAGCAGAGCTGAGCAGTTTGCAGAGCAGCTCATGGAGCAGAGCAGCTGGTGGAGCGGAGCAGTTTCTGAGGACGGCTGGAGGAGCAGAGTGGAGCAGCTGGTAAAGCGGAGCAGTTCGTGGAGAAGGCAGAAGTAGAACCCACGGAGAGGCAGGGCAGTTGGCCCCAGACCACGTACGGTGCCCCTTTCTATCCAGGCTGGGGGGAGGGACCTCTACAGATAAACTCTCGACTCTGGGGTGGCATTGACCAGAGACTTTAGAGTTGTTGGACTTTGGGGTGATTGGACTTAAAACCCTAAGGGGAAAAAGGACAGTGCCAAACGTACTTGGAGGTGGGTTTTTGTTTATGGTTTGTTTTATAACCCGGTTTGTGGTGTTTCTCCAATGGGATGCCGCATTGATTCCTCCCTTTATTAAAAGATTTGCTACACTCAGACTCCGTGCTTGCGAGAGGGGAAGTATTGCCTCTTAGAGGCGCCCAGGGGAGTGTGGTATGTGAGTGTCCAGGTCACTGGGTGGGGGCTCGAGCCGGTTATGCATTGTGTTACTGAAACGGAACCCCTGGATACTGAACCCGGCCCTTGTTGCTGCCAACTCAGAGGGGCAGAAGGGTTACATTTTTGGGGGCTCGTCCGGGATCCCTGGGTCAGTACCCCTCGCAAGCACCTGTTGAGTGTTCCACTGTATTGGGCAATAATTGTGTTTATATTTTGAGGAAACTACTGTTTGTATAATGGCTAATATGTCGGGTTTGTTGGGCCCCAGCCCTGCAGCCTCTAGCTCAGGGGTGGCAGACTCAGCCTATGATTGGGCAAAAGCACTGGGGCATATATTGGAAAAGATTGTGTTGGCCTATGATACGTCGAACTCTTGTCGTAAGTTAAGGTTATTTGATGGGGAAGAGGAGTTTGAACTCTGGTCGGAGTATACTACTGAAATGCTGCGGGAGTGGGCCGTACCCGATGTAGAAAAGCGATGATGTCTAATAGAGAGCCTTAGTGGCCCAGCATTAGATGTAATTCGCACCCTGAAGCTCACTGACCCTGAGGTCAGTGTGAAGGACTGCCTAGAGGCCCTTGATAATACCTTTGGGAGCATAGAGGGCCCTGAGGACAGTTACTGTAAATTCATTAATTCCCGACAGCAAAGGGGTGAGAAAATTTCAGCCTATATACAGAGGCTGGAGAGACTACTTCAGAGAGCTGTTATGAGGGGAGCAGTGACTGCTGAGCACATGGATCAGACCAGACTGGCTCACATTATAAGAGGGACTCAGTATCAGAACCCAATCATACTTCATCTCCGACTAAGAGAATGGCAGGAACATCCCCCAAGTTACTCCCAGCTAATAAAGGAGGTCAGGGAAGAAGAAGAAAGGCAGGCAGCCAGCGAGTGTTGGGAAGCCCAAACTTTGGAACCAGCCAGCACGACACCACCGCCAATGGCCAGTGTACTGATGGTGAGCACCACAGAGGAACTTGCCCAACAAATGCAGGTCCTGACAGAACGGATAGCTGAGCTGCAAAGCATCATTGACCGAGCTAAGATTTCCAGGAATAAGGAGCCTCAGACTGTGATGATAGAGAAGTCAGTATCTAGAGTCACCGTCCCACCTCGCCGAATGGGGAAAGGACAATTCTTTTGCTACCGGTGTGGTCAGGATGGGCACAGTGCTGCTAACTGCCATAAGGAAGAGAACCCCTCCTTAGTGTATGAAAAGCTGAGGATTAGTTGGAAGAGATCCAGTAGCTGCCAGAAGGTCCGGGGACAGAGACCACCTAGGCCTAGAGGATTTGAAGATTCCCCCAGAAGAGACCATCCAGTTGGGATCCCTGCAGGACTGATAGGGCCTCGAGCAGAGGTCATGGTGAGGATTGAAGGGGCTGAGTGTAAAGCCGTGCTTGACACTGGATCTCAAGTGACTATTATATTTCAGTCATTCTACCAACAGATGCTTAGGCACCTGCCTATACAGCCACTGACTGGCATTGGTCTGTGTGGCCTCAGCATGGATGAATACCCCTATCAAGGGTATGTCATAGTGCACCTGGAATTCCCAGAGGAGGTTGCTGGGGTAAAACAAGAGGTGGACACCGCTGCCTTAATATGCCCTGACCCGAAAGGGACCTCTGATGTGTCTGTGCTGATAGGGACCAACTCCAGCCTCTTCAAGGTGCTCGCGGATTACTGCAGACAATGGGCTGGGGACCAGTACCTGAGTACCCTGATGATCCATACGCTTTGTGCTGAAGCCTATAGGAAGATTGAGAGCACCAAGAAGGAGACATCTGAGCTACCGATTGGGGCACTGAAGTACATGGGTACAACCCCCTTAGTAGTGCCTGCAAGGACGGAGCAAGAAGTACTTGTCATGAGTACCAGGCTGAAAGGCAGTAAAGGGGCATTAGCAATGATAGAGCAGCCGGCTGAAGGAGAGCTCCCGGAAGGAGTGCTGGTCCCCAGTGGAGTCATAACCCTACCTGCTGAAGCCCAGGAAAAGGTGACTATACTGATTGCTAATGAAACAAGTAGAGATGTTGTTGTGAGGCAAGGACAAAAGATAGCAGACCTCTTTGTGCCTGAATGAATTGTAAAACCCCAGTGTGAGACTCAAGTGCCAACAATAGACCCAGCAAAGTTTGACTTTGGAGATTCACCATTGTCCGAGGAGTGGAAAGATCACCTAAGAAGGAAACTTTGTGAAAGATCCAAGGTGTTCTCATTGCATGAGTGGGATGTGGGATGTGCAAAAGGAGTAGAGCACAACATCAGACTACATGACTCTCGACCTTTCAGAGAGAGATCTAGGAGGCTTGCTCTCTCCGAGATGGAAGATGTGTGACAACATCTTCAAGAGCTGGCTGCAATGGCATCATTACAGAGTCCCGCAGCTCATACGCCTCGCCCATCGTGGTGGTCCGTAAAAAGAATGGGAAAATCCGGATGTGTATTGACTACCGCACCCTAAACCGCCGTACTGTGGTTGACCAGTACACAATGCCTCGAGTTCAAGATGCCTTAGACTGTTTGCTGGGAAGCCAGTGGTTCTCTGTGTTGGATCTTCGGAGTGGATACTACCAGATCCCTTTGGGTGAAGAAGATAAGGAGAACACAGCCTTCATCTGCCCATTAGGGTTTTATCAGTTCGAACGCATGCCCCAAGGGATTTCTGGAGCACCTGCCACATTTCAACGTCTTATGGAGAAAGTTGTGGGAGACATGAATTTTCTGCAAGTGTTAGTTTATTTGGATGACCTGATTGTGTTTGGAAGAACTTTGGAGGAGCATGAAGAAAGACTTCTTAAAGTGCTTGATAGGCTGGAGGATTATGGTTTGAAGCTTTCAATTGATAAATGCCAGTTCTGCAGGACCTCGGTGAAGTATGTGGGGCACATCGTGTCCCAAGAGGGTGTGAGTACTGATCCTGATAAAATAGAAGCACTCACTACATGGCCACGTCCAAGCAACTACAGAGAACTCAAGACCTTCCTTGGGTTTAGTTGTTATTACCGCAGATTTGTGAAAAACTATGCTACAATTGTAAAACCCCTCAATGATCTTACCAGGGGATATCAGTCCAGCAAGGACAAATCTAAGACCAAGAATAAAAGGCCTTCCGTGCAGAGACACTATGGCCCCTTCGAACCCTTTGGGCCACGGTGGGATGAGAGATGTGAAAGGGCTTTTCGAGCAATCATTACTTGCCTAACTCATACCCCAGTCCTAGTATTTGCTAACCCAAGCAAGCCATTTATCCTGCATACTGATGCCAGTTTGGAGAGTCTGGGGGCAGTACTGTACCAGGAGGTGGAAGGCAAGCGTAAACCTGTAACCTTTGCCAGCCGAGGACTGTCTGATAGTGAAACCCGCTATCCCACCCACAAGCTGGAGTTCTTGGCCTTGAAATGGGCCATCACTGAGAAATTTCGAGACTACTTGTATGGGGCTCAGTTCCAGGTGTGGACAGACAACAACCCACTGACTTATGTGTTAACAAGTGCTAAACTGGATGCTACAGGGCAAAGATGGGTGGCCGCTTTGGCTAGCTATGACTTCAGCATTCAATACCGATCAGGGAGAAGCAATGTAGATGCAGATGCATTGTCCAGGCGTCCACAGGCACCACGACTTGCTGTGATACCCACGGATGGAGTGAGAGCTATTTGCAGTGTAAGTCGCCGAGAGCCGGAGGCCCATGAGAGCCTTCATGGATGTGTTGCTGAAAATTTGGGCCTACCCCCTGAATGCGTGCCTTCTGCTTCAGTAAACTATATTGCTTTGGACCAATCTCCCTTGCCCATGCTCAATACGGCTGACTGGCAAGAGGCCCAGCTGCAAGATATTGACATTCGTGATACACTACTTGCCAAAAGAGAGGGGCGAGGCCCAGCTGAGGTTGTCCCACCTACCCCAGAGGGCAAACTACTATTGAGAGAATGGACCAAACTAAAACTGATTCAGGGAGTGCTACACCGCACGACCACAGACCCTCTACAAAAGCAACGGAATCAATTAGTGCTGCCAAAAGATTACAGAGTCCTGGCCATGAGGGCCCTGCATGATGACTTCGGACATTTAGGGATGGAGAGGACCCTGGAACTTATCCGCAGTAGATTCTATTGGCCACGGATGGCTGAAGATGTTCGCAGGAAATGTGAGACCTGCGCGCGATGCGTTCAAAGGAAAACTCTGCCCACGAGGGCTGCATATCTGAAGAACATCACCAGCAACAAACCTCTGGAGCTGGTTTGCATTGATTTCTTGTCTTTAGAAGTGGACAAGAGGAATATTGGGAACATCCTAGTAGTGACCGACCATTACACGCGATATGCGCAGGCATATCCCACACGTGATCAGAGGGCCACCACTGTCGCTCGAGTACTGTGGGAAAAATATTTCTCAGTTTATGGATTCCCAGCCCGGATACACTTGGATCAGGGACGAGATTTTGAGAGTCACCTTCTGAAGGAGGTGCTGAGGATAGCAGGTATTAAAAAGTCGAGGACAACGCCTTACCACCCACAAGGTGACCCTCAGCCAGAGAGGTTCAACCGAACCCTATTGGATATGTTAGGGACTTTGCGGCCAGAGCAGAAGGCAACCTGGAGCCAACATGTTGCATTTCTGGTGCATGCCTACAATGCCACAAAGAACGATGCTACGGGGGTCACCCCATATCTCTTGATGTTTGGGCGAGAACCAAGACTACCCATAGATTTGTGCTTTGGTGTATCAGAGGATGGCGATAGCTATGAAACCCATCAGCAATATGTATCCCAACTACGAGAAAAGCTACGGGATGCTTATCACTTAGCTACGTCTGCAGCTCGGAAGAACGCAGACCGCAACAAACAGCGATATGATGCTAGGGTGCGTCTGCAAGTGCTCCAGCCAGGGGACAGAGTCCTGCTGCGAAATTTGGGTATTGCTGGCAAACACAAGATAGCTGACAGATGGAAGGCAATACTTTACTTAGTGATGGAAAAGCTAGGAGACCTGCCGGTCTACAAGATCAAACCTGAAGAGGGTCCAGGGCAGACCAAAACCGTGCATAGAAACCTTTGCTCCCTGTGGGAGAATTGGTAGGCAGCCCTTATGAGATGGGCCACAACAAGGCAACTGGGCAGAACGAAGGTGCTGTACGAAAGCCGCCTTCCAATGTGGACAGCCGGCCTCCTGCAGCTAACCTACCCCTACTCAGCACATCTGACAGTGAGTCTGAGGAGGAAGACACAACCATGGTGTATCCTGGGATGAAGACAAGATTTCAGTCTCGATCCGCTGAATCAGAAGAGAGCACATCCTCTTCTGCCCTAAACCCTATGGCAGAAGTATTTAGGCCCATTCCTGACATCCCTGAGCCACTGGTGGGACCTCCGTGTAATGACTTACACAGGCTATTGGACAGTGGTGATATACAGATGGAGGATGTCCAGAGCACCTGCGACCCTCCACTGTTAGGCCTAGAAATGCAGGAGCCTATGCCAGTATCTGAGGGGAACTCACAGGAAACCTCCCCATCCGGCACTCAAGAGGATGTCCCCCCTACCATAGCAACAGAGATTCTCAATAGGCGAGACAGGGTAATAAGACCACTGAAACGGTTAACTTACGATGCACCTGGGGTGATTAGTGAGGAGCCTATACATTTAGCGCACAGGTTTGTGAAAGCTAAAGTAGGCTATCTAATGCCTTTTGGAGGGGACCAATAAGTTGGTATAGTAGGGAACGTGATTTGTCGGGACGACAAATTCTTGGCTGGGGGAGGATGTAAGCAGAGTCAGGATAAGCTCTACCCTGACATCTGGTGGAAAGAATTTCAGAGAGTGTATTTGCATAGGCACGCCTACCCTATCCCAGACTGCTGAGCTGTGGGACTGCTTGGTGACAAATGACTCACCCTCAGTTGGGTGGTACTTGCTAGACAAGGGACATGGGTTCCAAAACCCAGTGAATTGAGAGAGGCTTGGGATAGGTATCTGTGCCTGGTGGTGCAGCCTCCTTGTGGAGGCAGATGCACCAGTTCCACCCCCTCCTCTTTCCACGGTGGAATGTCAGAGTTGATTTTTATTCCCTCAAGGATCTAAATACAGGTTACTGAGCTGAATTCACTTTGGGCTAATGGTGCACTAGCACTGGGGCTCCCCCACTAAGAGCTGAGATCACTAAGAGTTGAAATCACTAAAGAGCTGAAATAACTGAGCTGAGAGCACTGAGTACTGTGCTAACTAGTGTGGGAGCCTGAAGATATATTGTGGAACAGAGCAGCTGGTGGAGTGGAGCAGTTGCGGGGATGGCTGGAGCGTATCACGGGACAGCTGGTGACAGCAGAGCGGCTGGCAGAGCGGAGTAGCTGTGGGACGGGTGGAGCGGCCCACAGAGCGAGCAGAGCAGAGCCGAGCAGTTTGCAGAGCAGCTCATGGAGCAGAGCAGCTGGTGGAGCGGAGCAGTTCCTGAGGACGACTGGAGGAGCAGAGTGGAGCAGCTGGTAAAGCGGAGCAGTTCGTGGAGAAGGCAGAAGCAGAACCCATGGAGAGGCAGGGCAGTTGGCCCCGGACCACGTAAGGTGCCCCTTTCTATCCAGGCTGGGGGGAGGGACCTCTACAGATAAACTCTCGAACTCTGGGGTGGCATTGACCAGAGACTTTTGGGTTGTTGGACTTTGGGGTGATTGGACTTAAAACCCTAAGGGGAAAAATGACAGTGCCAAACGTACTTGGAGGTGGGTTTTTGTTTATGGTTTGTGTTATAACCCGGTTTGTGGTGTTTCTCCAATGGGATGCCGCATTGATTCCTCCCTTTATTAAAAAGATTTTGCTACACTAAGACTCCGTGCTTGCGAGAGGGGAAGTATTGCCTCTTAGAGGCACCCAGAGGAGTGTGGTATGTGAGTGTCCCAGGTCACTGGGTGGGGGCTCGAGCCGGTTATGCATTGTGTTACTGAAACAGAACCCCTGGATACTGAACCCGGCCCTTGTTGCTGCCAACTCAGAGGGGCAGAAGGGTTACACCAGTATATGATCACAGTGTCTGGTGGGAGAAGCACATGTTAGAAGCCCTCTGTAAACTCAGCTGTGGCTTTCTGTGCACAGAGAGCCAGACACCTCAAAGTCTACAAGTCTTGAGGGAAATGGGGAAGGCCTGTACTTTGGAATTTGCAGGTGTTGTCCTGGACCATCAAATGGCACAGTTGTAAACACTTTCTTGAGGCAGGCACCATGGCTTAGCTAGCTTAAAACACCTGTCTAGTAAACAGAAGATCCTGGGTTCAACTCCCAGTGGTGCCTTGTTGTATGGCTTTTGTCTCCTCTGCTCACATTTTCCTGTCTTTCTAGGAAACAGAAGAGACCTCCCTTGGTATCCAAGTAACTGCTTGCTAAGGAAAAGGCTTCTTTGGAGAGAAGCATTGGAAAGAATCAAATCACAAGCCTGGAGTTGATGAAAAGGCTGCTGTGACTGGCATTAGCCTGGCGATTGCTTCAACTGCAATTGCTGCAACACGAGAGCCTGTGCCACACGTCCTTGGGGTTCGCTGGGGATGTCCACACAGAGAGGCCATGTCACCTTCCCTTTGATTGTCACTGATGAGAAATGGAACAGCTGAGAGAAAAGTCCCAGAGAGCAGCACCGTGGCTAAGCTGGCCAAGGCACCTGCCAGGTAAAGTGGAGGTTAGAGATGTAGTACCCAGTGGTGCCTTCCAAATGTGTCTGCTCTTCCCATCTTTTGGTCAATCTTTCGAGGAAGCAGAGAAGACTGCCTTTGCCTTGCAGTGCAGATGCTTCCAAAAGAAACTGGTCGTTTTTTTCTGACAAGTGTCAGAAGGAGGCACCTAAGAAACATGGGGACAAGGAAAAGGTCATCGTAACTCAACTTGCATCCATGGCTCTTGAGGCCACAACGCAGAGCACAGAGCACTGTAGGACCACAGCTGGTGACAGAAGGGGCTTTTCCAAAGGCATTTTCCACTAGCAGGGTCCTCTCTGTGTGCAGAATTCCTTATCGTTTGATGTCCACAGGCCCTGGAGATCACCATTTGGCATCTCTCTCTCTGTCTCAGTGAACATCCACTGTGGTAGTTGAAAATCTGTGATGAGATCTACAGGATGAAACCTGAACAGAGGGACCCCTGAGCCCTGTGTCCCACCGCCTGGATTCCCTCTCACACTGTGATGCTGTGACAGGCTGCAAATCTCTGGCACATATTTCACTTACACAGACATCCACAGGTCGAGGCACATCCAACTGAGTTACATGAATGCTTCTCCCAGCCACTCATAAAACTAATGATAGAGAGCCTCCCGCCAATTCCCCCCAGCTCTGCAGCCTTGCACCCCTGGATTATACTGCAGGAAGGGCCAACCACAGCGGCTGCCTCCCCCACATGCGGGAAAAAGGCTTGACCTGCTAGCCCTGCAGACTAAGTCTCCAGGCCTCCAGCTTGCCCCATTCAACCCAACGGCTTGATCTTGTGGCCAGAATTATTTGCAGTTATGATTTCCCCCAGCAGTACTGCACAGGGGTCCATGGTCAGCTCCAGCACAGGCCTCACAGGAAGGCTTAATGCTCAAGCTGCAGCACATGCTTTGCAGGCTTAAGGCGTGGCTTCCCATAGCAGGAGAGAAGAAGAAGACTCGGACCCTGGTGAGGCAGGCTGGGGCTTCCTGGATCCCATTTGCTCACAGCCAGCCCCCCGCCCCCACTCCCAAGTCGTCAATGGCACCCCCAGGTCAGCCAGAATGAAGCAGCGGTTTTCACTTCACCAAGTCCACTTATGGCTTACAGGCAACTCCCAGACTCCACAGCCAACCATCTTGGCCAGAAAGGAGCCCACTCAGCCTCACCATTGCTTCTTTTCCTTCCCCGCAAAACTCCACTTCTCCTGACCTGCAAGTAGCCATCTCTGGGATGCCAAGAGGCAGGCAAAGGGGTCTATCTCCCAGAAGCCAACCACACCTCCATGGGTTCGGCCCTCAGAAGGGCAGATGGGGGTTTCCTGGATCCCAGTTGCTCACGGCCAGCCCAGCCCCCACCTCTAAAGCCATCAATCTATAGGCCAACCTCCAAGGGGAGAGGAGGCCAAGCCACAAGCCTCCAAAAGGTGACACACCTAAGTGCTCTAGGTTCTCCAGACTGACACCAAGGTGTTTTCTCCATTTACATCAGCACCCTCTGTCATGCAGGGGTTGGAGTTATCCCAGGGACAGGCCAATAGCAGAAAGAGGAGTGCCTTCCTGGACAGCAAGGGGATTTGAGAAAAGGAAGCCAGCCTGTTTCTGAACCAGGGATCTTTTCTGTATTGGGCATATGTGATAACCACTACACTACCGAAACTCTGTCTGCTTAGCTTGTGCTCACCCTGGCACACACTGATGGGGAAACGTAGAGCGAGTGGTGGCAGCCCTCCAATAGGTCAGCTGGCAGAGCAGAGGACTGGAGCCGGTGCTCAGAAAGTCATCCTGATGTCGCCCTTCTGAACCTTGCTTGAAGGAAAGCTTCTTTTTCTTCCCCTTGCTGACGAAGAACAAGAGAAGAATGAAAGGGCAGGTGGACCAGCTCGGTGCAGAAGCCCATGCTGTCTTTTCCTGCTGCATAGCCTGAAATGAGGCGTTTGTGGCAGTTAAAGGAACTGCTGCACTGTCAGAAAACAGCCCAGCCCTGCACAAAGGGAGAAAGAAGCACCTGCCAGAGCTTGGGATTGAACCACAGACCTTTAGCTTAGCACTCACCCAACTGAACTACTTCAACAGCTGCTAGGTTTCTTTTTAGCCTGTTGCTTTTCTGTCTGGGATGCTTTTGTCAGTGGCCCATTCAGACAAAATTCACTTTTGCTTTCCTTAGCTGGCTAAAGTCCTTGTTTCCTAAACCAGGCAATCCTGGGTTCGACTCCCAGTGGTGCCTTGGGAAGTGGCTTTTGTTGCACCTGGCATTGGCTACTGTCAGAAGACAAGATTCAGAGCTAGATGGACCTTTGGTCGAACCCAGTATGGTTTTTCTTATGGTTTAAATTACACTCACAGGCACTGATAATAGAGTTACAGAAAGTTTAGGTGTTAAGAGCTGATAGGTCAGTGGTCCAGTCCCCTCAAGGATGACCCCCTCCCTCTGGGGGAGGGGCAGATCTGAGCTCTCACACCAAATGCCCATTGTGGCTCCCAAAATCTGTGAGCGGCTCATTTACTTTACACACAGGATTGAGACCTACTTTGTGCCCAGTGTCTGAGAATGAAAATCCTAAACCACCCTTTGAAATAACAAATGCAGCAGGATGTGCTATTGTCCCTGCCCCAGTGCAGACAGACCAATGGAGAAATGCCATTGAGTCCAGGGTAATACATCACTGCAGTTTTACCATTTCCACTTGCTAAACTCCCTCCCAACCTTCTGGGCTCCTAGAGCAGGGTACTGAGTCTGAGCCCAGACATGTGCACTGCAACTTTACTCCAGACCTAGCTGCATGATCCTGATTAATGTGACATAGACCAACTATGGGTGTTTCATTGCGCTGGAGACGTAGCCTAACGTTATGTCTACACTGTGATTAAAACACCCAGGGCACCTGTCTCAAAGCCCAGGTCAGCTGACTCAGGCTTATGGGACTTGGGCTGTGCAAGACTATAAAATTACAGTGCAGATATAGGGACTTGAGCCCAACCTCTGAGACCCCTCAGAGGGGTGAGGGTTTCTGAACCCAGGCTTCAGTCTGAACACAAATATCTGCACCACAGTTTTTAGCCTCTCAGCTTTAGCTCCATGAGCCCAAGTCAGATGACCCAGGCCAGCCCTGCTGCCATATTTATCCCAGGAGGGATGGACTCTAAGGGTACGTCTCCATTGCAATGGAAGCCCAGGTGTGGCACGCTGTGCTCAAAGCAGCACCCTGGTAGCCCCATATTCACCACTCTCATATAATGGTAACATGGTTTGTACAAAGTCTGCCTTGTGAGGTATCATTTCAAAAGTCTTGATCTGTTGAACATTAATATCTTGTTGGATTGTGTGTGCTCGCATTCGTTGGGAAGTTATGAAGTTTTGCCCTGTGTGCATTACTGAAATACGTTATGAGGTTGGGAAATGCCCCCCACCAGCCTTTCAGATGTGACAATGGAGGAGCCAGACTCGCTGCTGGCCCATTGAAGGTATCCACACTCCCAAGGACTATCCCAGGAACTGTGTACAATGCAGAGTTCTCCGAGATAGCCCAGCAACAATGGACACTGCTTGACTCACGTCATTGCAAAGGTATTTCCTAGCAAGTTGGAAGAAACTATGAAAGGGGGGGTAGAGACATTATGAATTGGCCTCTCTCCCCCACAACTCAATACCTGTAAACACATCTGGAGGACAAACACTGAACTGAGATAAATCAGAAGAGAATAATAATAATACATTCAAATCAAAGTCCCCAAACAGACTAGTATTGGTTTTTCAGCAGAAAATTTTCAGTCTGGGGAATTTTGTTTTCTCAGTCAGACCTTGCCAAGGGAAGCAGGGAGAAAATGTTTGAGTTGCCTCCTTCAGAACAGTTTGGCCTAGACACTAGCTCAGGTTCACGGTTGTGGCCTTGCTAAGGATGGGGGTCTTTTAATTATTTGGGCAGGTCCCAGGGTGTTTGGGGGAGATGATGAGGATGTTACCTTTTGAGATAAAGACTAAGAAATACAGGACTAGAGAAATTTTTTTTTAGAAATCTGGGATTTAGACATTTAATTTAAAGCAAGGGGGGCGGTCTGAGTTTCTGAGAAGGTTTTTGTTTGCAAGAAGCAACATTGTTGGGTCTGTTATTGTACCAAAGGGGGAGATGGTTATCTATAAAGGAGGGGTGAAAACTAAATGCATCTGATGAGGATTAATTTTGAACCCATGCGTGCAGAGGATAATGGATTCAGCCATCCATCACCTTAGCCACTTGGCCACCTCATCTGAACTGTTAAAAAAGGGACAAGAGGAGAAATCTAAGGCCAACAGTGATAGGGACAATATGGAGTTTTTAAATACTAAGCAGAAGCAGGGGCTGAATATGCTTCCAACTCACATCTAGTGAGGAGCTGGGAGAAAGATTTCAGGAACAGACTGTGTTTGCATAGACACACCTGCTCTGCCTAAGTATGCAGCATGATGGGGCCGCTTCCCCAAAATGACCAGTTTTGGCTGGTGTTGGGTTACAAATCACTTTAAGATTGAGTGGAATGAAATGTTATTATCCTTCCTGTATGAGTGAAGGGCAGCAGAACATACCTAGTTGGTCCTTATGGAGGGGTAGGTGGGTGAGGAATAGCTTTTATTGAACTGCATAGAAGTGATTGAGGACATCATCCTAAACCAGTGGTCCCCAAACTTTTCACACTGTGCCCTCTTAACCATGGCTGTGGGCCCTTGGAAGCCGCGGTCGAGAACCAGGGCTGGGAGTGGGACTGTGGCTTGCTGGTGAGAGGGGTGCAGACACAGGTAAGGGGGTTGCAGCTGGGCCAGGGGCTCAGGCTGGGGGTAGAGTAGGCAAAATGCTTGGACAGAGTGGGGCTGAGTGGTGCTCCCTCCATGGGGGCTGGCTCAACCTTGAGGTGCCTCCATGAACATTCCTCTGTGCCCCCCTAGGAGGCATGCCCCACATTTTGGGAATCACTGCCCTAAACTGACCCCTAGTCACCAAGCAGGGGCTAGTGATGCCAAAGCCCAGGGACAGGGAGCTTTGCCAGAGTGGCGCCTGCAGGTCACGTGCTGGGGGGCTGACACAGGCTCAGTGCTCTGGAACAGCTCTGAGCCAAACCCAGGCAGAGTCCTCATCAGTGTAACACTGCCCAGGGGACTCTGTCACTGGGGGAAATCTCCTTGCCTTCAGCACGAGCTGGGACTGACCTTGGACCTTTCAGCACCCGTTCCATGCCAGGAGCTTCCTGTAGTGAGTCACCTTAGCAGGACACCTGGGAAAGCCTTACACGCCCCTCCCCAAAGGAGTCATGCACCCTCAACTTCCACAATCCCCAGTGACTCTCAGCCAGCGTTGTAAAACAGAAGGTTTATTAGTGGTCTGGAATACAGCCTGGGAAAGTTCTTTGTTAGCACAGGAAGTAGGAAGATTGAGCAAAGTCCATCTCCATGAGACCCAAAACTCAGAGCCTGGGCTCTCCCCTTGAGTCCCAAAACCAGCAGACTCCTTGCTTCCAACAGCCCAACTCAGCCAGGTCCTTTTGTCCCTCTTCTGTCCTTTGTTCTGTTTCCCTGGCAACCTGGTCACCTGGCCTCCACCTCTTTCTTTGTTCTCTGAAGGACATAAATCACACCGTGTAGAGGTCAAGCAGAGGAGTTTATTGCACACAGCGCTGGCAGAGTGTCACCTTGCTTATTAAGCTCAGAGGCACTTTCAATTAACTGATTACTGCAGAATATATAGATTTACCATGGGTGGGGGACAGTGACGGGGTAGGCAGTTCCGCACCCCAGCTTAGGTTTTGCAGCAAGACAAAATAAGCATATTAGCCAATGGTTAACAGGTTACATAATGTCTCCGCCCATGGTCTCAAGTTAGCAAGTTAACATTTAATGAATACTTTGATAAAATGTTATTAGTATAAAATATCTCTGTTGAATTCTGATTTGGGGTACATAGGAATGGAGCAACTCCTTTGATTGTCCAGCAGGTACATTCCTAGGGGTTAAAGCAAAGAAACAGTGAAAGTATATGGCAATAAAGATTGCTTTTTGTGTGTCTTAAGGCAGGCATTAGTTCCTGGGAAGGGAGGTGGAAGAATCCCATATCTTATACTGACATGTGCCAACTTCTGATAAACTCAAAGTTGGATCTGTGGGAAGAACGTTTCCCTACAGAGGAGACTAACACAATAGGAAAAGGGATTCTTTGTTCAATCTGCAACTCTGAATAAGACACTATTCGTTAGTTCTTAGCGCCAACACCTGGCAACTTGCTGACCAGGCCTATCTTAGCAAGCAAGGCTTTCTGTTTACCCCAGCTTTCTCTTAGCTGATCCCTATTTGCTAGGCCTCTGGTCGCTTGACCATAATCTGGACTTTATGTGTGGAAAAGAGCTGGCACAATCCATAGACCAGGTTGTTATATAAAATGCACATGGATTTGAACCTTTCACACCCAGGAATGGCAAAGTTCTTGGTTCAGGCTTGTAGCAGTGATGGAATAAACTGTAGGTTCAAATCAAGTCTCTGGATTGAGATGGATCATACAGTCCTTTGTAGAGAGCTTCAGTTTGTAGTAAAGTCCCTCCAGAGGTATGAAGCAGGATTGAAAACAAGATGGAGGCGAGGCAACAGCATTTTATACTCTCTTGCCATGTGGGTTGGTGTGTGAGCTCAGCCTTGCATTCCATCCCTGATGTTTCATGGACTAACAACAGTAGCAGAAAGAAAGAGCTGAGCCAATATCTCCCTGGTAGGGATGCAGGTGACCACGTCCCCTCTGTCTGACCATCGCCATTGCAGGAGAGAAGGGTTCACTGGAATCAAATGCCCTGGCTCAGACAAGAGACATGGGGAGGTTTTGCTGTTCATGGATCTGTGCAAATGAAATTGTGTCTCTGTGTGAAATTGTGGAGGGAAATGAAACGTCCACATGGTGGCCCAGTGCCTTAAGGAATGTGGGCGATGGATTCTGGCTGAGAAATGATTTAACAGGAATTTGTAACAATGTATTGCCCTGATTAAAAGCTATGGCTATAAGGCAGCCACTGTTGTTAGCACTTCAACCTGCATGGAGACACCCGAATGCAGTGGTGAGCTGGAGCCGGTTCTCACAGACTCCCAAAAACCGGTTGCTAAAATTAGACCTCTGTGGAGAACGAGTTGTTAAAGGGCCAGGAAGTGGACAAAGAACTTCAGTCCAAGGGCCGGACCATCCTGTTGCTCCCAGGATTCCCAGCTGGGGAGGCTGAGGCTTCCCGGGCCCCTCCTCCGCTTCCCCCCAGCTGCAGCATGGCCAGCCGCCGGCACCAGCTGGGCAGTTCAGCTGAGCTCAAGAGTTGTCCTGCTGCCACTTTTTGAGAGGCCCGGCAAGGTGTGTGTGGGGTCTTGCTGCACGCTCCACGGCTGGTTAGAGGGGAGGGGAGGGGGCAAGTGGGGCAATTGGCCCAGGCCCTGCAGGGGCCCCTGGCCCCACGAGGATGTCTCTCCCGGGCCCTCTCCTGCTTCCCCCACCCAGAAGAGCTGCAGCATAGCCAGCAACTGGACAGCTCAGCTGACCTCTAGGCTGCCGGCAAGGTAAGGGGGCTGCAAGCTCCGGGGCCATGGGGGTGGGGTGGGCAAGTGGGGCAATTTTCCCTGGGCCCCTGGCCCCACGAGGATGTCTCCCCACAGACCCCCCACCCCCTCGCAGAGCTGCAGCATGACCAGCAGCTGGGCAGCTCAGCTGAGCTTCTGAGTTGTCCTGCTGCTTTGAGCTGCTGGCAAGGTAAGGGGGGAAGGGGCTGCAAGATCTAGGGTTGCCGGGAGGCAAGTGGGGCAATTTGCCCCAGGCCCTGCAGGGGCTCCCGGCCCCATGGGTATGTCTCTCCTCCCCCAACCCCTCCTCCACTCCCCCCCTTAAATCAGAACTTTTTATAGGGAACTGGTTGTTAAGATTTTGGCAGCTAATCACTGCCTGAGTGGGTGTCAAGTCCATTGCCTTAACCAGGGGTAGTCGATTATTTTATCAAGATCCAAATTTCTTGGTCAAGGTCTAGTCAATGTCTAGATGACAGAGAAAATAATACACTGATGATAATAAGAAGAATATAGAAAGATTTTGCAGTCACTATGGGCATAACTATGATGATTGGTTTGTGTTTCACTCTTTATATTCGACACCACCACTGCCTTTCCCTTTAGTCTTGTAGTTTACCAAGGGTAAAACTAAACATCTCTTCAGATACAAGGGAGTGTTGGTGTTCATTCCTGTTAGCTACACAGGGGCTTGATGTAGCTGCTTTCAATCCTCCGGCTCTGCCAGGATAAGTAACATTTCAGGGTGTCACTGAACTGAAGGAGGGAGATCATTTTTTGACAGATGACGCCTCCTCTTAAACGTGTTTGTCTGGCTGGCAGCCCTGGTTCCCAGGTCTCTCCTGAGGGAAAAAAGTTTCTCTGCAAAATACTGAAACTTTTAACAGAGAGGAGGGAAAGGCGATGGCCACATGATCAGGCCAGTGTGTATGACAACATGGTCTTTTTTGTGGGATGACTCTGAACATTGACTGATCTCCACTCCTTTGGATTTGAAGAGATGTTTAGTTGTGCACTTGGGAACCTATAAGGGTGAAGCAATTTTATGGATGGTGACACTATGATTGAAGGGTTTTTTAATGTTGTAGAAATTGTTAAAAACACTTAGCTTAAACTGGAACTGCCTGTTGTTAAAGACTGGTTTCCCCACGTCAGTTCCAAAAGCTCTTCTAGAAACACCCTGGGTTCTCTCCTGCCTCGGTGGGAACTAGAGGGAATCGTCCCCTGCAGCTCTTGGCTCCAGGCTGATTTTTCTGGGGAGGGGATGTGGAATTGATTTGTTCGCTGTTGAGAAGGGAGCTGGGCCAGTTCTCAGGGAACCAGAACTCTCAGCATCTTCCCAGCCCAACCCAGGCTGCTGCCCTGTCCCAGCCTGTTCCCCTGGGGCCCCTGCATGTTTGACTTTAAAGCGGGCCAGGAGCAGCAGCTGAGGCAGAGGACAGCCTGGGCCGGGCAGATCAAAGGAGTTTAACTAGCAAAAAAGGTAAAATGGCAGTGGAGTATTACCTTGGACACGACGGCATGTCTCCATTGGTCTGTCTGTTTTGGGGTAGGGACAATAACACATCCTGCTGCATTCGTTATTTCAAAAGGCAATTTAGGATTTTCATTGTCACACACGATGCACAAAGCAGGACTCAACCTTGGGCGTAAACTAAACAAGCTGCTCACAGATTCTGGCAGCCGCAATGAGCATTTGGGTGAGAGCTCAGACCTGCCCCTGTCCCAGAGGGAGAGTGTCATCTGTGTGGGGACTGGACCACTGACCTACCTGCTCCTAATTCCCAAACTTTCAGTAACTCTATTATCAGTGCCTGTGAGTGTTATTTAAACCATAAGAAATACCACACTGGGCTAGACCAAAGGCCCATCTAGCTCTGAATCCTGTCTTCTAACAGTAGCCAAAAACAGGTGCCCCAACAACCAGTCAACAAGGCACCACTGGGAGTTGAACCCAGGATCTCCTGTTTACAAAACATATGCTTTAGCCAGCTAAGCCATTGTGCCTGTGGGTGGCTAAAATCCACTGTCTGCCCACACCTGACTCCCTGCCATCGCCACCGGGGCCTGACAAGTTTTGTTTGTGTTTGGATTCTGCAAAGCAGAGGAACAGGTGACGTTGTTCTTACAAGTTGTGTGTGAGTGAATCTTTGGCCAGGTCTGCACTACAAAGTTGTTTCAGCA
This sequence comes from Gopherus flavomarginatus, assembly GCF_025201925.1. Classification (NCBI taxonomy): domain Eukaryota; kingdom Metazoa; phylum Chordata; order Testudines; family Testudinidae; genus Gopherus; species Gopherus flavomarginatus. The sequence goes on along the minus strand of NW_026114609.1, from coordinate 393,171 downwards.
GAATTATATTGCTCAGCTGTGTAAAAAACACACAAGGCTACCTCGGTCGGCAGCTTGTGGCTGGTGTACAAACTGCAATGCCACATCTGGCGACAAAACTGCCCTGTTTTGCTGACAAAATAAAACAACTTCGATGAGAGGTCTAGAGCTTTTTGCAGCAAACTTAAAGTGACAGAGTAGACGCTGCTGTTCATTATATCACCATAACTGGACTCCTCCAGTATCCCACAATGCTCGCCGTGAACTCGCCTGCCCTGCATTCCTGCTACAGAGCCATGGGCCCCTCCCCTTTCATAGCTCCAGAAAGTTCTGACAGCTGAGTCAGCTGCTCTGCTCTGGCAGCCAGGAGCAAATCACTGCCGTGGATGCTGCTCTCTCCTGCACCGCGAACACAGAGCAGGGTGGCGGGAGCTTCCTTACAGTGTGGGGGGCCACTGGCATCCGAACTGTGACATGCCCAGGACACCCCTTCTCTCGAGGAGGCTCTTACCTTCTAAACAGGGACGGCTGTTTTCTAGTAAAATCAGGAAAAGGGAAGGAGAAAACTCGAAAGAAGTTCCTCCTGGCACTCACATACGTGAACCCGAATACTTTCTCAGTCCTCAAAGAGAGACCTTGAGAAAGAGACTTGCTGGAGCAAAGCCACAGGGGTCTCTGAGGTTTCCTTGGCCCCTCGTCCCTGTCCTGCCTGGCTGATGTCAGCATCTCTCTGTGAGGTCACCACCTCCCCATCACCTTTGACCAATAGTCTGAGGTCCTGCAAAAGGCCTTTGTGATGTCACTGCCACATCCCTCCCTTGCTGTGCTAATGTCCTGCCCCTGGCCAGGAACTTTGGAGGTTTGGGCTACTCCTGTGGTCACCCCACTCAAAGAGCATTCGTTCTAGGAAGCAAGCCGGATAGACAGTAAAACATCAGACTCTGATCCCAGTGCTGCACTTTGTTTTTCAAAAATTAGTCGACTTTATGGCCAGAAGAGACCATTAGAGCATCTAATCTGACCCCTGCATATCACAGGCCTCCTGTATGACACAATAGCTACTTTTGGGGCAAACACATTCCAGAAAGGCATCTAGTCTTCATGAAATGACATCAAGAGATGGCAAATCCACCACTTTCCTTGGTAGCTCTTTCCTGTGGTGAAACACCCTCGCTGTTGAATTTTTGTGCCTTATTTGTAATATGAATTTGTCTCTTTTCACCTTCCAGCCACTGTGTCTTGTTATGCTTTTCTCTGCTAGATTCAAGTGCCCTTTAATGCCCAATATTTTCTCTCCATTAAGGTCCTTCAACACATCACTGAAGTCACCTTTCAGTCTTCTTCTTATAAGCTAAACAGGTCGAGCTCTTTCAGCAACTCACTAGAAGGCATTTTTCTCCAGCCCTCAGAACATTTGATGGCTCTTTGCTGCCCCAGCTCCAATTTCATAACATCTTTTTCAAATGAGGACACCAAAACTGGAGGCAGTATTCCAGTATCAGTCTCACTGATGCTGTGTCACCTCCTGTGACGTTATTGACATAATCTGTAACTGTATAGATCACCGTTGCGACCACTGTAATATATTTGCAGCCAATATTGTAGAAAGGCTGTCGTTTAAGGGTTCTGTGGAGAGGTTATGATTGGTTGATTAGAATTATGCTATCTCTAGATGTGTATCATTGTTTGTAGTAGACGTATTAAATATTGGCTGTATGCTGCTCATATTTCAAACTTGTGCTCTGCTTACAGGGAACACCCCAGACAAGTTGGTGTCAATTCTGCATAGCCTGCTTGATGGCCCATTAAGGATCATCAGCTATACAATCGACCCATTGAGAGAAGGCAGATACGCCTTGTGACTCAGCAAGGTATGCAGGGACCTGCCTATGGACAGAACTCTAAGGTTTTTCTATGTCACATGCTGGATAAAGTGTCCTTGGGACAAAGAAAGCAAAGACCACATGGCAAAAGACTATAAAATGCTGAGGCCTCGCCTCCACCTTGTTTTCAATCCTGCTTCATGCCTCTGGAGGGACTTTGCTACAAACTGAAGCTCTCTACAAAGGACTGAATGACCATCCCAGCTGTGGATGGACTCCAGAGACTTGATTTCAACCTGCAATTTATTCCATCACTGCTACAAGCCTGAACCAAGATCTTTGCCATTACTGGATGTGAAGGGTTCAAATCCATGTGCAGTTTATATAACAACCTGGTCTATGGATTGTGAAGCTCTTTTCCAGACCCAAAGTCCAGAGCATGGTCAAGGGATCAGAGGCCTAGCAAATCGTGATCAGCTAAGAGAAAGCTGGGGTAAACAGAAAGCCTTGCTTGCTAAGATAGGCCTGGTCAGCAAATTGCCAGGTGTTGGAGCTGAGAACTAAAGAATTGTGTCTTATTCAGAGTTGCAGATTGAACAAAGAATTGCTGTTCCTATTGTGTTAGTCTCCTCTGTAGGGAGACGTTCTTCCCACAAATCCAACCTGGAGTTTATGAGAAGTTGGCACATGTCAGTATAAGATATGGCATCCTTCCAGCTCCCTTCCGAGGAACCAACGCCTGCCTTAAGACACACAAAAAAGAATCTTTATTGCCATATACTTTTACTGTTTCTTTGCTTTAACCCCTAGGAATGTACCTGTTGGACAATCAAAGGAGTTGCTCCATTCCTATGGACCCCAAATCAGAATTCAACATAGATATTTTATACTAATAACATTTTATCAAAGTCTTCATTAAATGTTATCTTGCTAACTTGAGACCATGGGTGGAGACATTATGTAACCTGTTAACCATTGGCTAATATGCTTATCTTGTCTTGCTGCAAAACCTAAGCTGGGGTGTGGAACTGCCTACCCCATCATTTTCCCCCGCCCATGGACAATCTATATATTCTGTTGTAATCAATTAATTGACAGTGCCTGTCATAAACAAATAGTTAAGGGTTAATGTCTCTTTTACCTGTAAAGGGTTAACAAGCTCAGTGAACCTGGCTGACACTTGACCAAAGAACCAATCGGGAGACAAGATACTTTCAAATCTGGGTGGAAGGAAGTCTTTTTTTTTTTGTGCTGTTTTTCTTTGTTCTCTGTTCTCTCTTGGGATTAAGAGAAGCCAGTCATGTAACCAGATTTCTCCAATCTTACTGAAACAGACTCTCAGGTTCCAGATAGTAAGTAATAGATAGAAAGCAGATTCCATTTGTTTGTTTTCTTTATTTGCAAATGTGTATTTTGCTAGAAGGATTTTACCTCTGTTTGCTGTAACTTGTATTTTATTCTAGGGGGAGGGAGTCCCTCTAGTCTATATAGCTGAAGACTCTGTAAATATTTTTCCATCTTGATTTTACAGAGATAATTTTTACTTTTTTCTTTCATTAATTAAAAGTTTTTCTTTTAAGAACCTGATTGATTTTTTTTTATTCTTGTGTGAGACCCCAGGGAACGGGGTCTAGACTCACCAGGGATTGGTGGGGGGAAAGGAGAAAAGGGGAGGGAAAGGTTAATTTCTCTCTGTGTTAGGATCACTGTATCTCTCTCAGGAAGAGTCTGAGAGGGGGAGAGAAGTGGGGGGAAGGTGAATTTCCTCTCTGTTTTAAGATTCAAGGAGGTTGAATCACAGTGATCTCCCAGTGTAACCCAAGGAGGGGAAAATCTGGGAAGAAGAAAGGATGGGGGGGAATGGTTTATTTCCCTTTGTTTTGAGACCAGGGGGTTTGGGTCTTGGGTCCCCCAGGGAAGGTTTTGGGGGACAAAGAGTGTACCCAAATACTATATTTTGGGTTGGCGGCAGTGTGATAAGATCTAAGCTAGGAATTAAGCTTAGAAGGTAACAGGCAGGTCCCCACTTTCTGGACGCTAAAGTTCAAGGTGGGAAACAGACCCTGACAGAGCCTCTGAACCTAATAAGCAAGGTGACACTCCGCCAGCGCTGTGTGCAATAAACTCCTCTGCTTGACCTCTACACGGTGTGATTTACGTCCTTCAGAGAACAAAGAAAGAGGTGGAGGCCAGGTGACCAGGTTGCCAGGGAAACAGAACAAAGGACAGAAGAGGGACAAAAGGGCCTGGCTGAGTTGGGCTGTTGGAAGCAAGGAGTCTGCTGGTTTTGAGACTCAAGGGGAGAGCCCAGGCTCTGAGTTTTGGGTCTCATGAAGATGGACTTTGCTGAATCTTCCTACTTCCTGTGCTAACAAAGAACTTTCCCAGGCTGTATTCCAGACCACTAATAAACCTTCTGTTTTACAACGCTGGCTGAGAGTCACTGGGGATTGTGGAAGTTAGGGCTGCATGACTCCTTTGGAGGGGAGTGTAAGGTTTTCCCAGGTGTCCTGCTAAGGTGACTCACTACAGGAAGCGCCTGGCATGGAACAGGTGCTGAAAGGTCCAAGGTCAGTCCCAGGTCATGCTGAAGGCAAGGAGGTTTCCCCCAGTGACAGTGTCCCCTGGGCGGTGTCACACTGATGAGGACTCTGCCTGGGTATGGCTCAGAGCTGTTCCAGAGCACTGAGCCTGTGTCAGCCCCCCAGCATGTGACCTGCAGGCGCCACTCTGGCTAAGCTCCCTGTCCCTGGGCTTTGGCATCACTAGCCCCTGCTTAGTGACTAGGTGTCAGTTTAGGGCAGTGATTCCCAAAATGTGGGGCACGCCTCCTAGGGGGGCACAGAGGTATGTTCATGGAGGCACCTCATGGTTGAGCCAGCCCCCATGGAGGGCAGGCAGGGAGCACCACTCATCCCCACTCTGTCCCAGCTCTTAGCCTACCCTACCCTCAGCCTGAGCCTGAGCCCCTGGCCCCGCCGCGACCCCTTTACCTGTGTCTGTACCCCTCTCCCCAGCAAGCCACAGTACCACTCCCAGCCCAGGTTCTCGACTGCGGCTTCCAAGGGGCCACAGCCATGGTTAAGAGGGCACAGTGTGAAAAGTTTGGGGACCACTGGTTTGGGATGATGTCCGCAATCACTTCTATGCAGTCCAATAAAAGCTATTCCTCACTCACCTACCCCTCCATCAGAATGGACTAGGTATGTTCTGCTGCCCTTCACTCATACAGGAAGGATAATAACATTTCATTCCACTCAATCCTAAAGTGATTTGTAACCCAACACCAGTCAAAATTGGTCATTTTGGGGAAGCAGCCCCATCATGCTGCATATGTAGGCAGAGTAGGTGTGTCTATCCAAACACGGTCTGTTCCTGAAGCCTTTCCCACAGCTTCTCACCAGATGTGATGGGGGAGCATATTCAGCCCCTGCTTCCGCTTAATATTTAAAAACTCCATATTGTCCCTATCACTGCCGGCCTTAGATTTCTTCTCCTGTCCTGTTTTTAACAGTTCAGATGAGGTGGCTGTGTGGTTAAGGTGATGGACTGCTAATCCATTATCCTCTGCACACATGGGTTCAAATTTAATCCTCATCAGATGCATTTACTTTTCACCTCTCCTTTATAGACAACCATCTCCCCCTTTGGTACAATAACAGACCCAACAATGTTGCTTCTTGCAAACAAAAACCTTCTCAGAAACTCAGACCGCTCCCCTTGCTTTAAATTAAATGTCTAAATCCCAGATTTCTAAAAAAAAATTTCTCTAGTCCTATATTGCTTAGTATTTATCTCAAAAGGTAACATCCTCATCATCTCCCTCAAACACCCTGGGACTTGCCCAAATAATTAAAAGACCTCCATCCTGAGCAAGGCCACAACCGTGGACCAGAGCTAGTGTCCAGGCCAAGCTGTTCTGAAGGAGGAAACTCAAACATTTTCTACCTGCTTCCCTTGGCAAGGTCTGACTGAGAAAACAAAATTCCCCAGACTGAAAATTTTCTCCTGAAAAGCCAATACTAGTCTGTTTGGGGACTTTTATTTGAATGTATTATTATTATTCTCTTCTGATTTATCTCAGTTCAGTGTTTGTCCTCCCGATGTGTTTACAGGTATTGAGTTGTGGGGGAAGGAGGCCAATTCATAATGTCTCTACCCCCCCTTTCATAGTTTCTTCCAACTTGCTAGGAAATACCTTTGCTACGACTTGAGTCAAGCAATGTCCATTGTTGCTGGGCTATCTCGGAGAAGTCTGCATTGTACACGGTTCCTGGGATAGTCCTTGGGAATGTGGATACCTTCAGTGGGCTAGCAGCCAGTCTTGCTCCTCCATTGTCACACCTGAAAGGCTGGTGGGGGGCATTTCCCAATCTTATAACATATTTCAGTAATGCACACAGAGCAAAACTTTATAACTTCCCAACCAATGCGAGCACACACAATCCAACATGATATTAATGTTCAACAGATCAAGACTTTTGAAATGATAGCTCACAAGGCAGACTTCGTACAAACCATGTTATCATTATATGAGAGTGGTGAATATGGGGCTACCAGGGTGCTGCTTTGAGCACAGCGTGCCACACCTGGGCTTCCATTGCAATGGAGACGTACCCTTAGAGTCCATCCCTCCTGGGATAAATGTGGCAGCATGGCTGGCCTGGGTCATCTGACTTGGGCTCATGGAGCTAAAGCTGAGAGGCTAAAAACTGTGGTGCAGATATTTGTGTTCAGACTGAAGCCTGGGTTCAGAAACCCTCACCCCTCGTGGGGTCTCAGAGGTTAGGTTCAAGTCCATATGTCTGCACTGTAATTTTATAGTCTTGCAGTCGAAGTCCCATAACCCTGAGTCAGCTGACCCGGGCTTTCAGACAGGTGCCCTGGGTGTTTTAATCACAGTGTAGACATAACGTTAGGCTATGTCTCCAGTGCAATGAAACACCCACGGTTGGTCTATGTCACATAAATCAGGATCATGCAGCTAGGTCTGGAGTAAAGTTGCAGTGCACATGTCTGGGCTCAGACTCAGTACCCTGCTATAGGAGCCCAGAAGGTTGGGAGGGAGTTTAGCAAGTGGAAATGGTAAAACCGCAGTGAAGTATTACCCTGGACTCAGTGGCATTTCTCCATTGGTCTGTCTGCTTTGGGGCAGGGACAATAGCACATCCTGCTGCTTTCATTATTTCAAAGGGTGGTTTAGGATTTTCATTCTCAGACACTGGACAAAAAGTAGGTCTCAATCCTGGGTGTAAAGTAAATGAGCTGCTCACAGATTTTGGGAGCCACAATGGGCATTTGGTGTGAGAGCTCAGACCTGCCCCTGCCCCAGAGGGTGGGGGTCATCCTTGAGGGGACTGGACCATTGACCTATCAGCTCTTAACATCTAAACTTTCAGGAACTCTATTATCAGTGCCTGTGAATGTAATTTAAACCATAAGAAAAACCATACTGGGTTCGACCAAAGGTCCATCTAGCTCTGAATCTTGTCTTCTGACAGTAGCCAATTGCAGGTGCCCCAAAAGCCACTTCCCAAGGCACCACTGGGAGTTGAACCCAGGATTGCCTGGTTTATGAAATAAGGGCTTTAGCCAGCTAAGGAACGCAAATGTGAATTTTGTCTCAATGGGCCACTGACAAAAGCACCTCAGACAGAAAAGCAACAGGCTAAAAGGAAACCTAGCAGTTGTTGCAGTAGTTCAGCTGGGTGAGTGCTAAGCTAAAGGTCTGTGGTTCAATCCCAAGCTCTAGCAGGCTCTTCTTTCTCCCTTTGTGCAGGGCTGGGCTGTTTTTTGAAAGTGCAGCAGTTCCTTTAACTGCCACAAACCCCTCATTTCAGGCTATGCAGCAGGAAAAGACAGCATGGGCTTCTGCACCGAGCTGGCCCATCTGCCCTTTCATTCTTCTCTTGTTCTTCGTCAGCAAGGGGAAGAAAAAGAAGCTTTCCTTCAAGCAAGGTTCAGAAGGGCGACGTCAGGATGACTTCCTGAGCACCAGGTCCAGTCCTCTGCTCTGCCAGCTGAGCTATTGGAGGGCTGCCACCACTCGCTCTACGTTTCCCCATCAGTGTGTGCCAGGGCGAGCACAAGCTAAGCAGACAGAGTTTCTGTAGCGTAGTGGTTATCACATGTGTCCAGTACACAAAAGGCCCCTGGTTCAGAAACAGGCTGGCTTCCTTTCCTCAAATCGCCTTGCTGTCCAGGAAGGCGCTCCTCCTTCTGCTATTGGCCTGTCCCTAAGATAACTCCAACCCCTACATGACAGAGGGTGCTGACATCAGTGGAGAAAACACCTTGGTGTCAGTCTGGAGAACCTAGAGCAGTTAGGTGTGTCACCTTTTGGAGGCTTGTGGCTTGGCCTCCTCTCCCCTTGGAGGTTGGCCTATAGATTGATGGCTTTAGAGGTGGGGACTGGGCTGGCCGTGAGCAACTGGGATCCAGGAAACCCCCACCTGCCCTTCTGAGGGCCGGACCTATGGAGGTGTGGTTCACTTCTGGGAGATAGAACCCTTTACCTGCCTCTTGGCATCCCAGAGATGGCTACTTGTAGGTCAGGAGAAGTGGAGTTTTAGGGGGAAGGAAAAGAAGCAATAGTGAGGCTGAGTGGGCTCCTTTCTGGCTGAGATTGTGGGCTGCCGGGGGTCTGGCATTTGTCTGTAAGCCATAAGTGGACTTGGGGCAGTGAAAACTGCTGCTTCATTCTGGCCGACCTGGGGGCGTCACTGATGACTTGGAAGTGGGAGCAGAGGGCTGGCTGTGAGCAAATGGGATCCAGGAAGCCCCAGCCTGCCTCACCAGGGTCTGAGTCTTCTTCTCTCCTGCTATGGGAAGCCCAGCCTTAAGCCTGCAAAGCATGTGCTGCAGCTTGAGCATTAAGTCTTCCTGTGGGGCCTGTGCTGGAGCTGACCATGGACCCCTGTGCGGTACTGCTGAGGGAAATCACAACTGCAAATAATTCTGGCCACAAGATCAAGCCGTTGGGTCGAATGGGGCAAGCTGGAGGCCTGGAGACTTAGTCCGCAGGGCTAGCAGGTCAAGCCTTTTTCCCTCATGTGGAGGAGGCAGCCGCTGTGGTTCGCCCTTCCTGCGGTATAATCCAGGGGTGCAAGGCTGCAGAGCTGGGGGGAATTGGCCGGAGGCTCTCTATCATTAGTTTTATGAGTGGCTGGGAGAAGCATTCATGTAACTCAGTTGGATGTTCCCCGACCTGTGGATGTCTGTGTAAGTGAAATATGTGCCAGAGATTTGCAGCCTGTCACAGCATCACAGTGTGAGAGGGAATCCAGGTGGTGGGACACAGGGCTCAGGGGTCCCTCTGTTCAGGTTTCATCCTATAGATCTCATCACAGATTTTCAACTACCACAGTGGATGTTCACTGAGACAGAGAGAGAGATGCCAAATGGTGATCTCCAGGGCCTGCGGACATCAAACGATAAGGAATTCTGCACACAGAGAGGACCCTGCTAGTGGAAAATGCCTTTGGAAAAGCCCCTTCTGTCACCAGCTGTGGTCCTACAGTGCTCAGTGCTCTGTGTTGTAGCCTCAAGAGCCATGGATGCAAGTTGAGTTACGATGACCTTTTCCCTGTCCCCACGTTTCTTAGGTGCCTCCTTCTGACACTTGTCAGAAAAAAACAAGCAGTTTCTTTTGGAAGCATCTGCACTGCAAGGCAAAGGCAGTCTTCTCTGCTTCCTCAAAAGATTGACCAAAAGGTGGGAAGAGCAGACACATATGGCAAGGAACCACTGGCTGCTACATCTCTAACCTCCACTTTACCTGGCAGGTGCCTTGGCCAGCTTAGCCACTGTGCTGCTCTCTGGGACTTTTCTCTCAGCTGCTCCATTTCTCACCAGTGACAATCAAAAGGAAGGTGACATGGCCTGTGTGTGGACATCCCCAGCGAACCCCAAGGATGTGTGGCACAGGCTCTCATATTGCAGCAATTGCAGTTGAAGCAACCGCCACGCTAATGCCAGTCACAGCAGCCTTTTCATCAACTCCTGGCTTGTGATTTGATTCTTTCCAATTATTCTCTCAAAGAAGCCTTTTCCTTAGCAAGCAGTTACTTGGATACCAAAGGAGGTCTCTTCTGTTTCCTAGAAAGACACAGGAAAATGTGAGCAGAGGAGACAAAAGCCATACAACAAGGCACCACTGGGAGTTGAACCCAGGATCTCCTGTTTACTAGACAGGTGCTTTAGCCAGCTAAGCCATGGTGCCTGCCTCAAGAAAGTGTTTACAACTGTTCCATTTGATGGTCCAGGACAACACCTGCAAATTCCAAAGTACAGACCTTCCCCATTTCCCTCAAGACTTGTAGACTTTGAGGTGTCTGGCTCTCTGTGCACAGAAAGCCACAGCTGAGTTGACAGAGGGCTTCTAACATGTGCTTCTCCCACCAGCCACTGTGATCATATACTGATTAGTGATCTGTGTTTCAGTCACAGCAACCTCTGCTCAGTTCTGAGTCATGGTAACCTTTCCTTCAGCTCTAGACTTCTCATTTGCCACTTTCCAAGTGTGGTGGGGTGACTGCCCCAAACAATCAGGAAATCAGGAAAAAAATTAAGGCAGTCTTACAGAGGCGGTGCAGAACCCAGCCAGTCAGGAAAGGGCTTATTGGGAGAGCCAATCAGGAGAAGGTTTGCTGGAGTAGCCCATATATAAAGGGCTGCTCAGCACAGCAAGTTAGTCACTCCTTGGAGTTTGAGGAGGGAGGATTTGCTGCCTGAAGGAAGGAGAAGGAGAAGGAGAAGGAGGGGTACCATGGCCAGAGTAGTGCTGGGTGGGTAAGGGGAGCATGAGTGACCTCCTGGCTGATTACTGCCGGACTGAGGCCCTTATACAAAGGTGGAGGAAGGTGCTAGGTCTGTGGGGAAGTGGTCCAGGGAAACAGATGGTGAGGGTTGGAGGTGCACCCCTTTTGCCTCAGTCGCCACTGACACAGGTGGCTACACCCTGGACTGCAGCTGGCCACTGAGGCAAGTGTCAGGGTGAAGGACAGCTGCCCCCTGGAAGCGGGGAGAGAACTGAGTGGGGCACAGCCAGAGGGCTCTGTCCATAAGAGGACATTGAAGTCCTGAGAGCGACATGGGTCCTAATGATAGAACAGATGGCAGCCAGATGCCACTGGATGAAGGTGCACTGGTGGGGCAGACCTAATCGCCAGGATGGCCAACAGGAGGCACTGCAGTGGTGAGACATGCCCCCTGGCACTAAGACTTAGCTGCAAGGAAGGCTCTCTCTGTCTTGAACCACCACTTAGAAGGATTCTGATGACAGATCTTTTCTTTCTTATGAAGAGATACGAAAAAGGAGCCAACAGACACATTAGGTTCAGCAAGGAAGAACTGTCAGGCCAAGCCAAGATTTCCTGGTTACTAGGAAGGCTCTTCAATCAGCTCTTCCCAAAGACCACTATCCAGAGGCCTTTTAACAGTTACTGCAGATGTTCACCACAAAAGAGACAAAGAGATGCCAAAATAGAGTTCTCCACTGCCTGCAGCCATCAAGCTACCAGGAGTTCTGTGCACAGAGAGGCCCCTGCTGGTGAAAAAAGGCTTTGGTAGAGACTCTTCTGACTCCAGCCGTGATCATATAGCGTTTAGCACTCTGTGTTGTGGCTTCAGCATCCACAGATGCAAGTTCAATTAGGAGATCTTTTTCTTGTCTCCACATTTGCCTAGTGACTCCTTTCAACACTTGTCACCAAAAAGACCTGTTTCTTTTGCAAGCAATGTACAGCTAGGCAACGGCAGTCTTCTCCATTTCTTCAAAAGATCACCAAGCTGTGGGGAGAGGAGGCACATTCAGCCAGGCACCACTGGGTGCTGGCTTCTGAATCTCCTCTTTATTCAGCAGCTGTCTGTGAAGGAGATAAATCTACACTGTGTAGAGGTCAATAAAAGGAGAGTCACCTTGCTTGTTAGGCTCAGAGACACTGTCAATCAATTGATTACAATAGAATACATAAGTTTTTCATGGGTGGGGGAAAGTGACAGGGTAGGCAGCTCCACACCCCGAGATAGGTTTTGCAGCAAGACAAGACAGCACATTAGCCAGTGGCTAGCAGGTTACATAATGTCTCCGCCTATAGTCTCAAGTTAGCAGGTTAACACTTACTGAATACTTTGATAAAATGTTATTAGTATAAAATATCTATGTTGAATTCTGATTTGAGGTCCATAGAAATGGAGCAACTCTTTTTGATGGTCCAACAGGTAAATTTGTAGGTGTTAAAGCAAAGAAACAGTGAAAGTATATGGCAATAAAGATTGTTTTCTGTCTGTCTAAAGGCAAGGCATTGGTCCCTTGGAAGGGAGGTGGAAGGATGCCATATTTTATACTGACGTGCCAACTTCTCATAAATTCAAGGTTGGATGTGTGGGAAGAACATCTCCCTACAGAATAATCAAACACAATAGGAACAGGGATTCTTTGTTCAATCTGCAACTTTGAATAAGACATGATTACTTAGTTCTTAGCTCCAACTCCTGGCAATTTGCTGACCAGGCCTATCTTAGCAAGCAAGGCTTTCCGTTTACCCCAGCTTTCTCTTAGCTGATCACTATTTGCTAGGCCTCTGCTCCCTTGACCATATTCTGGACTTTGGGTCTGGAAAAGAGCTGGCACAATCCATAGACCAGGTTGTTATATAAACTGCACATGGATTTTAACCCTTCACACCCAGTAATGGCAAAGATCTTGGTTCAGGCTTGTAGCAGTGATGGAATAAACTGCAGGTTCAAATCAAGTCTCTGGAGTCCATCCACAGCTGGGATGGGTCATTCAGTCCTTTGTAGAGAGCTTCAGTTTGTAGCAAAGTCCCTACAGAGGTATGAAGCAGGATTGAAAACAAGGTGGAGGCGAGGCCTCAGCATTTTATAATCTTTTGCCATGTGGTTTTTGCTTTCTTTGTCCCAAGAACACTCTATCCAGCACGTGGCATAGAAAAAAACCTTAAAGTTCTGTCCACAGGCAGGTCGCTGCATACCTTGCCTTCTCTCAATGGGTCAGTTGCATAACTTGTGGTCCTTAATGAGCCATCAAGCAGGCTAGGCAGAACTGACACCAACTTGTCTGGCTGGGGTGTTCCCGGGAAGCGTAGCACAAGTTTGAAATATGGGCAGCATAGAGCCAATATTCATAACGTCAACAGCAAAAATGATACACATGTAGAGATAGCATCATTATAATCAGCCAATCAGAACCTCTCCATACACCCCTTACACGACAACATTTCTACAATATTGGCTGCAAATATAGAACAGTGGTCGCAACGGTGATCTATAGAGTTACAGATTATGTCAATAACATCACAGGAGGTGACACAGCATCAGTGAGACTGATACTGAAATATTGCCTCCAGTTTTGGTGTCCTCATTTGAAAAAGATGTTGTGAAATTGGAGCGGGGGCAGCAAAGAGCCACCAAATGTTCTGAGGGCTGGAGAAAAATGCCTTCTAGTGAGCTATTGAAAGAGCTCAACCTGTTTAGCTTATCAAAAGAAGATTGAAAGGTGCCTTCATTGAAGTGCCTTAATGGAGAGAAAAGATTGGCTATTAAAGGGCTCTTTAATCTAGGAGAGAAAAGCATAACAAGACCCAATGGCTGGAAGGTGAAAAGAGACAAATTCATATTACACTGAAGGCACAAATAAGCAACAGGGAGGATGATTCGCAACAGGGAGGATGATTCACCACAGGAACAAGCTACCAAGGAAAGTGGTGGATTCACCATCTCCTGATGTCATTCAATGAAGACTAGATGCCTTTGTGTAATGTGTTTGCCCCAAAAGTAGCTATTGTGTCATACAGGAGGCCTATGATATGCAGGGGGTCAGATTAGATGCTCTAATGGTCTCTTCAGGGCATAAAGTTGACTAATTTCTGAAAAACGGAGTGTAGCATTGGGAGCAGCATCTGATGTTTTCCTGTCTAGCTGGCTTGCTTCCGAGAACGAACGCTCCTTGAGTGGAGTGATCCACAGGGAGTAGCTCAAACCTCCAAAGTTCCTGGCAAGAGGCAGGACATTAGCACAGCAAGGGAGGGATGTGGCAGTGACATCACAAAGGCCTTTTGCAGGACCTCAGACTATTGGTCAAAGGTGGTGGGGAGGTGGTGACCTCACAGAGAGATGCTGACATCAGCCAGGCAGGACAAGGGCGAAGGGCCAGGGAAACCTCAGAGACCCCTGTGGCTTTGCTTCAGCAAGTCTCCTTCTCCAGGTCTCTCTTTGAGGACTGAGAAAGTATTTGGGCTCAGGTACGTGAGCAGCAGGAGGAACCTCTTTCCAGTTTTCTCCTTCCCTTTTCCTGATTTTACTAGAAAACAGCCATCCCTGTTTAGAAGGTAAGAGCCTCCTTGAGGTTTGAAACCTGTTTAGTCTGATCTATCTGGTAACAGATGAATTCTAGGCATGGAAAACACGAGCTTAAGGCGGCAGAATTTTATTCTGCACCTGGGATTTTATCCCTCAGAATCACAGAGGACATTAGGGTTTGTCCGTTTTGTTTCACCTTTTCCTCCATCCCTCCCTCCCTCCTTTCTCTTCTTCTCTTGCTTCTAGTGTCCCCTCGGGGGGGTGTGTGGGTGTGGGTGTAGGTGTGTGTGTGGGTGGGTGGCGGGGGAGTGCTCGGCAGCTCCCACTATGGGAGGTCCACCCAAAAATGTGGGGCTGAAATAGTGCTTGGGCAGTGATCCCCACCAGTGACCTGGGCATCCTTTGGGCTCTTTAGTGAGAACTCTCAGCCTCTCATCCTCAGTCTCTACCCTGATTGGCTGAGCTGAGGGTTATTGACAGGCAGGAGACTCAGGTCCTTGTTGTGCTCTTTGAAGACCAAGTAAATAAGTCATAACCACTTATATGTTTGATGAATATTGCTGCTTCTCTGCATTAATGGTCTCTGAGCAGTTCACGATTCTCTCTAACATTGCAGTTCTCCTCAAATACTTGCTGAATAATTACTGTGCACTGTTGTTGATCTGGAGCTCATCTGAGAGCACTTTATTCAGGTCATTCAATGTCTGAAATTCAAGATCCGATGGTTAGTTTGAACATCAGGGCTCTTGGGTCCTACCTTCAACTCTGCCACTGGCTGGCTGTGTGACCTAAGACAAGTCAATTCTCCTTTCTCAGCCTTAGCTTCTCCCTCTTTCAAGTAGGGATAATAATGATCCGCTCCTACCTACCTTACCGTATGTGGAGGCAGGACAGGCTCTAGGTTTTTTGCTGCCCCAAGCAAAAAAAAATTTGTCTGTCCCCCCATTCCCCTGGTGCCCGAGCCCTGGGCTCTCCCCACATCCGCTGCCTCCACAGCTCTGGGCCTCCTCCCACCCCCACCCCCCTGCTGCCCCACCCCTGGGCTCTACCCCCTGACCCTCACCCCCCTGCTGCCCCAGCCCTGGGCTCTCCTCCCCACACCCGCACTCCCTGCCAAGCCAGCCCTGGGCTCTTGCACACACACACCCCATGCTGCCCCAGCTCTGGGATCTCTCCTCACCAGTGCTCCCCCACCCCCACACCCCCTGCTGCCCCAGTCCTGGGCTCTGCCCCCTTCACCTGGACCCCCTGCTGCCCCAGCCCTGGGCTCCTCCCCCCACCTGCACCCTCCTTCTGCCCCAGCCCGGGGTCACTGGTAACTTGCTCCCAGGGTGGGTCATTCAGCAGGAATTTTGGATGTGCACAGAGCACAGGATTGGTTCCCACATGGTTACAGAGCTGCAGTAAAGTGAAACAATTTTCAGCTTGTGTGATTGGAAGATATCTGGATGCATATTGTAAGACTGTCCTCCATAAACGAAGAAAAGTTGAGGTGCCTTTATTATTCTTTCTTCCACTCTTTGTTTCTATGGGGAATTTGCCAATGCAATATCACTGTCTTTCGTTTAAACAAACAAAAAGGCAATGGCTGTTGAAAATAGCAATTCCAGTCCTAAAAGCCTCTGGGAAGCATTTCTTGCTCAATTTTATCCTACTTTTTCTACAGGAAATTACAGTGGATCAGTACATTTGTTTTGGGAGAAATAAAGTACCAGCTGCCCAAACTGAGCTTGAGCACTCCTGAATTTTGAGGTGTTCAAATCTGGAAGGCAGGTGCTAGATACCCTTTCTGAATTTTAGCTCAATCTGGAAAGGAAAAGTCAATTTCTGCTTCCATGGCTCAGAAGTGGAAATCCTCCTGTGTGCCTGGTACTGTATCTAAAGCTGCCCAGGTCCAGTAGAGCCTCCCCTCCCTTACTTTTCATTTTAAATTCTAGTGGGACCCACATACCTCCCTTGCTAGGCTTCAGATAGAGAGGGGCACTGTCCATTTAGTCCCCCCAATTCCTTCTTTGGGGGCTGCAAGGTGAGGTCACACCAGTGTCCCTAAGCCAGTCTGGGGATGTCTTCTGAAGGGGGTATCTGGGCCAAAGCCTTCTACTCCTTGGGCACATTTGTTCCCCATTCACAGTGCCACCCCGCTCTAGCAGTGAGCTCTCCATTCACAGCAAGCTGCAGCATGAGCTTTCTGCTAACATACTCCCTCCCCCTCCCTTCCCTGTTGATAGCAGCCAAGGGAATGCTGGGAAATGTAGTTCTTTCCCTGCTTCAGGGCTGGCTCTATAGGCAGGGAGCTAACCAAGGAACTACAGCTCCCAGGGCCCCCTGTTGGTTCTCAGCTCCCAGGCTTCAGAGTAGCAGCCGTGTTAGTCTGTATCTGCAAAGAACAGCAGTACATGTGGCACCTTAGAGCCTAACAAATTTATTTCAGCATGAGCTTTCCTGAGCTACAGCTCACTTCTTCGGATGCACAGAATGGAACACACAGACAGGAGATATTTATACATACAGAGAACATGAAAAGGTGGAAGTATGCATACCAACAGGAAGAGTCTAATCAATTGAGATGAGCTATCGTCAGCAGGAGAAAAACAAAAACCTTTTGAAGTGATAATTAAGATGACCCATAGAAGGTGTGAGGAGAACTTAACCTAGGGAAATAGATTCAATTAGTGTAATGACTCAACCATTCCCAGTCTCTGTTTAAGCCTGAGTTAATTGTATCTAATTTGCATATTAATTCGAGTTCGGCAGTCTCTCTTTGCAGTCTGTTTTTGAAGTTTTTTTGTTGCAAAATTGCCACCTTCAAGTCTGTCAGTGAGTGGCTAGAGAGGTTGAAGTGTTGTCCCACTGGTTTTTGAATGTTATGATTCCTGATGTCAGATTTGTGTCCATTTATTCTTTTGCCTAGAGACTGTCCAGTTTGGCCAATGTACATGGCAGAGGGGCATTGCTGGCATATGATGGCATATATCACTTTGGTAGATGTGCAGGTGAACGAGCCCCTGATGGCGTGGCTGATGTGATTAGATCCTATGATGGTGTCACTTGAATAGATATGTGTCCAGAGCTGGCATTAGGCTTTGTTGCAAGGATAGGTTCCTGGGTTAGTGTTTATGTTGTATGGTGTGCGGTTGCTGGTGAGTATTTGCTTCAGGCTGGGAGGCTGTCTATAAGCGAGGACTGGCCGGTCTCCCAAGATCTGTGAGAGTGCGGGATCATCTTTCAGGATAGGTTGTAGATCTTTGATGATGTGCTGGAGAGGTTTTAGTTGGAGGCTGTAGGTGATGGCTAGTGGCATTCTGTTATTTTCTTTGCTGGGCCTGTCCTGTAGTAGGTGGCTTCTGAGCACTCTTCTGGCTCTGTCAATCTGTTTTTTCACTTCAGCAGGTGGGTATTGTAGTTTTAAGAACGCTTGATAGAGATCTTGTAGGTATTTCTCTCTGTCTAAGGGATTGGAGCAAATACGGTTGTATCTTGGAGCTTGGCTGTAGACAATGGATCGTGTGGTGTGTCCTGGATGGAAGCTGGAGGCATGTAGGTAAGTATAGTGGTCAGTAGGTTTCCAGTATAGGGTGGTGTTTATGTGACCATCGCTTATTAGCACAGTAGTGTCTAGGAAATGGACCGCTTGTGTGGATTGGTCTAGGCTGAGGTTGATGGTGGGATGGAAATTGTTAAAATCATGGTGCAATTCCTCAAGGGCTTCTTTTCCATTAGTCCAGATGATGAAGATGTCATCAATGTAGCACAAGTAGAGTAGGGGCATTAGGGAACAAGAGCTAAGGAAGCGTTGTTCTAAGTCAGCCATAAGGATGTTGGCATACTGTGGGGCCATGCGGGTACCCACAGCAGTGCCGCTGACTTGAAGGTATATATTGTCCCCAAATGTGAAATTGTTGTGAGGACAAAGTCACAGAGCTCAGCCATCGGTTAGCCGTGATATTATCGGGGATACTGTTCCTGACTGCTTGTAGTCCATCTTTGTGTGGAATGTTGGTGTAGATGGCTTCCACATCCATAGTGGCCAGGATGGTGTTTTCTGGAAGATCACCGATGGATTGTAGTTTCCTCAGGAAGTCAGTGGTGTCTTGAAGATAGCTGGGAGTGCTGGTAGCATAGGGCCTGAGGAGAGAGTCCACATAGCCAGACAATCCTGCTGTTAAGGTGCCAATGCTTGAGATGATGGGGCATCCAGGATTTCCAGGTTTATGGATCATGGGTAGCAAATAGAATACACCTGGTCGGGGTTCTAGCCATGTGTCTGTAAAGATCTGTTCCTGTGCTTTTTCAGGGATTTTTTTGATCAGGTGGTGTCGTTTCTTTTGGTAATCATCAGTGGGATCAGAGGGTAATGGCCTGTAGAATGTGGAGTTAGAGAGCTGCCTAGCAGCCGCTTGTTCATATTTCGACCTAGTCATGATGACGACAGTACCTCCTTTGTCAGCCTTTTTGATTATGATGTCGAAGTTGTTCTTGAGGCTGTTGATGGCATTGTGTTCAGTACAGCTTAGGTTATGGGGCAAGTGATGCTACTTTTCCACAATTTCAGCCTGTGCACGTTGATGGAAGCAATCTATGTAGAAGTCCAGTCTGTTGTTTCGACCCTCAGGAGGAGTCCATGCAGAATCCTTTTTATTATAACATTGGTAGGAAGGATTCTGTGGGTTAGGATGTTGTTCTGAGGTGTGTTGGAAGTATTCTTTGAGTCGGAGATGACGAAAGTAGGATTCTAGGTCACCGCTCCCAGGCTGGATCCCTCTTAGCTGTTGCCCCTGCAAATGGGCTGCCCCAAGTACCTGCTTGCTTTGCTGGTGCCTAGAGCCACCCCTGGGACCGACACATGTTTGTTTTCATCCTCTGAGTCAGGAAACCCACAAAAGCGTCTTCTTTTGTACTGGGGCAGGCAAAAATTAGGTGACACTAAATTATTCTGATTGCTAAAAGAGAGTTGTGTATTTTTGAAAAAAAAATAATAAAGAATAATATCCTAACTAACAGCATGAGATAAAAAAGGAACACAGACAAACCTTGTCAGTAAGGGCTAATGTCCTAAATGGAAAATCAGCAGCGGTTTGTAGCTGGGGGAGCGTACAGTCTGAATGTGTATGACCTGACCCAGGCCCCACCCCCACATAGCAGTAGGGCTTGGCACTCTCTCTGTGCATTGATGTGGTGGCTGAGTGGTTAACCAAGCAGTGACAATTCAAGGAGGTTCCCTGGGTCGGTTTCACTCCTCAGGAGATTCTGCACAATAAAATTCTGTGCACAATAGTTTAAAATTCTGCAAATTTTATTTGCCAATAATAAATGTGGAGGCTCCAGCATGACAGTGGGGAAGCAGAGGCTCTTGGATGCCCAGAGGTGGGATATCACCCTGCAGCCCCCTCTCCCTTCCAGGGAAACAGCCTCTGTGGTGAGGGCTGCACCTCTCCGCTGCCTACTGCAGGAGCTCCCAAAAAAACTCCCCAGAACTGATCATGAGGGGTGCATGACCACTCTTGTGGCCAGGGCCGGCCTTAGGATTTATGGTGCCCTAGGCGAGATTATTGAACTGGTGCCACTGTGCCTGATCTGCTCTTAGCAACACAAACATAAGCTTATAGTTTTGGAAAACTTGCCACATTCACATTATTAAAACAAGTTTAACTTAATGAAGCACACTGTAATGCTGATGGACTAGCACTAAAGAAGCAGCACTATAGAAAAAATTCTGATATGACAGAATGATGCAAATAATATATTTTTTTTAATTTATCAAAATTTATTGGAAACTTATATGAAGAGGTATTGAAACAAAGATTTGTTTTTAATTAAAAGCAATCTTTCTTGCTTTTTTGGCTGCAAAATCAGTAATAATGTCATCATATGACAAAAAACAAAATCGTGTCTTGTTCGATCGCAAGAATAGCAAGACCAGTCAAGTGTTCCTGACTCATTGTAGAGCGGAGATAGTTTTAATGAGCTTTAGTTTTGAGAAACTCCGTTCTCTTGATGCTACTGTTACAGGAATTGTCAGTAGAATACGAGTGGCAATGTACACATTAGGATATATGTCAACAAGTTTGCAGGTATGAATAAACTGTACAATGTCCATCACCGATTTTGCATGTGGCAACATTGATGACAGTGTACTCAATTCTTCGTACAGTTCAAGTCCATTTAAATCAAAACTATCACCGTGCTTCAGGAGGCTCTCTAGATTCTTGCACTTTGTCATTAGTTGCACTTGTTTTCCTATTTCGTTGAATTTAGTTATGTCATACAAAAATCCAAACTGTTCATGGTGTACTCGCAAGGTATTAAACCTTTCATCAACAGCAGATACTGCTTTATCCATCACAACATTAAAAAATTCAACCTCAAATTTCTTTTCTGGATCGTCTATGGGCATGATCTGCTGTACAGATTCTTCATAATGAAGTGTCCCTGGCCTTTTTAACTCATATTAACTATGTATTTACTTTATGGAAGTTGGAGAAAACATTGTGAAAACGTAAAACTTTGGCTGCCCAACTTCTGGGCTGACAAAAGTTATACTGACTCACAAGGGAAAAAAAAAGCAGGAGAATCTTAGTACAACATATGGTCACTCTATACCAGGGGTCGGCAACCTTTCAGAAGTGGTGTGCCAAGTTCACTGTAATTTAAGGTTTCTCTTGCCAGTAATACATTTTAATGTTTGTAGAAGGTTTCTCTCTATGTTTATATTATATAAATAAACTATTGTTATTATCTGAGGTCTTGGCCACCGGTCCTGCTCAGGCCACTGCCAGCTGAGTAAATGAAACCCCAAACCGGCAGCGGGCTGGTGGCTGGAACCCTAGACAAGGATCCCAGGCCCTGCTCAGCCCGCTGCTGGTCTGGGGTTCTGACGACCAACTCCTGCCAGCCAGGATCCCGGCCACCAACCCCCCGTCAGCCCGCTACCAGCCTGGGATTCTGCTCACCCAGGCTGGCAGGAGGCAGAGTGGGGCTGGTGGCTGAGCTTCTGACTGGCAAGGGGCTGGCAGCCAGAACCCCGGAATAGCAGTAGGCTGAGTGCTGCTGGCACCCCAGACTGGCAGCAGACTGAGCCACTCAACCCCCCACTGGCCTTGCTCAGCCCGCCACCAGCCCACTCAGCCCGCTGCCGGCTGAGTGAATGGAACCCCAGGCTGACAGCAGGTTGAGTGGTTCAACTGGCCTGCTCAGCCCACTGCCAGCCTGGGGTTCCTTGGGGGTCCCCAGGTCAGCAGCAGGTGCTGAGTGGGGCCGATGGCTGGTATTCCAGCTGGCAATAGGGCAGCAGCCGGAACCCCAGAGCAGTGATGGGCTGAGCCGTTTAGGCCTGCTGCTGCATACCATCAAAAATTAGCTCACCTGCCACCTTTGACATGTGTGCCGTAGGTTGCTGAACCCTGCTTTATACACTAGTAAGGAGATGAGCATATTACAGTTATTGGAGGGCTCTTGTCAGGAGTAACAGGCTATAGGAAAGTCAGTCAACATTTTTGTTTCTCTGATGAAAACTGACCCACTCCCTGTCTCAAACCAAACCTGTCACTAATAATTGTCAACAATTTAATTGTCTGTTTTTGGCTAAGATATTGACTTTTTTAAAAAAAATATATTGAAATTGGATTCAGGATTGTTAGCAAGAATTTTTGGCAAACAAAGTTGTTAAATGACAATCTAAATGGCAACACAGTACTGCTTTCATGCTTGGCTCACGCCCTAGCCTGCTGGTCCAACAGCTGCAGTAGAGAAGGAGATAGGTGGAAAACTGCAGGACCCCAAAATCCACCTCTTGGGCTGCAGAGTGGCAACAGCAGCAGCAAACCCTCAGGTCCAATCACACGCCAATGGGCACCGCCGCCAGCCCAACAGACCATGGTGAAGTTAGCACAGCATCTGATCTCAGGGACGGGGCACCCATGGAGCCACAGCAGCTCATCCTGCCCTGTGCAGCTCCCCCCAGATGAGATGGATCACTGGCAGCTGCCAGCCCAGGGGAGAGGCGCTCCCCAGCTAGGGTGGCCCGATCCAGATGTCCTGATTTTATAGGGCCAGTCCCGATAATTGGGGCTTTGTCTTATATAGGCACCAATTACCCCCACCTAGAGTGACCAGACAGAAAGTGTGTAAAATCAGGACAGGGATAGGTGGGGGTGGGGGTGGGGGTAAAAGGAGCCTATATAAGAAAAAGACCCCAACATTGGGACTGTCCCTATAAAATAGGGATATCTGATCACTGTACCCCAATCCCCTATCCTGATTTTTCACACATCTGGCTAAGCCCAACCCAGCCCTGTGTGACATTCCAATCCTGGCTGCCTGCCGAGGAAGTGAGTTACTTTCACTTTCATTCCTCAGCAGGCAGCCAGCCAGCCTCCCCTCCCCCCCAGTACCTCACTCAACCCAGCCCTGATGGAGGGGAGGGAGGAGGGAGAGAGGGGTGCCACAGAGCCTGCCTTACCTCACCTCAGCTGAGGGGAAAGAGTCACACTCACAGGGGAGCTCCTTCCGCAACCTCTACACCATCCCCTTCCCAGAGACCCCAGCAGCCAATCCCATTCCTCAGACTATGCTGCATTGGGCTCTCTCTAGGACCCAGCAGCCCTGCTTCTACACTGTCTGGGCTGCCTGCAGAGTGGTGCCCCCAGGCAGTGTGAGGCCCTACGCGGCTGTCTATTCTGCCTATGCCTAAGGACGGCCCTGCTTGTGGCTTCCCTTTGCTTCCCCATCAGAAAGCCTGAGCAGCTGGCCCCGAGTGATTTGAAAGGGCCCGGGGGTTCCTGCCACCACTACCGGCAGCACAGTGGGGCTAAAGCAGATTCCTGCCCACCCTCACTTCACACGGTGCACCACTCCCAGAAGCATCTGGCACGTCCCTGCGGCCCCTGTGGGGTGTGTCTCTTGCATGCTGCGCCCGCCCCAAGTGCCAACTCTGCCATTGGAACTGCGACAATGGGAGCTGCAGGGGTGGTGCCTGTGGGCAGTGGTGCCAGGGGACTCCCCCAGCCTCCTCCATGTAGGATTTGTGCCAGATGGGGGTGTGGGTCACTTTCAGGAGCTGCCTGAGATAGGTGCCACATCCCAAATCCTGCTCCAGCCCAGAACCTGCACCTCATGCACCCAAAATCCCTCCCAGAGCCCGTCACTGCCCCTCTTGCACCCCAACCCACAGCCCCAGCCCAGATTCCGCACCCCATCCACACCCAAACTCCATCCCGGAGCCTGCCACCGCCCCCCCTGCTTTGTTGGCGGTTTTGTTCCAGCTGCTGGGGAAACACCACAACATTAAAGAAACCAACGGTACCAAGTCCTGCAGCGTCACCTGTGGGGTTTCCACAAGAGCATCCATGCTGAGGAGCCAGTCAGCATGTGACTGTATGACCGGATCAAATGACAGCTGGCTGAGTTCCAGGAGATGAGGCTGCAGCTGGCCGATATGAGCGGGAGCACTGAGTGAAGGGAGGGGCAGCTCCCCTAACATTTTTGCGGCCTGCAGGGAATGGAGAGAAAGCAGGGGGATGCGGGGACTCAGGGCAGGACCTGCAGATCTGATAGTGCAGGACCACAGTCAATGAAGGAGGAGAGAGAGTCCCACAAGAGGAAGCTGCTAGTGGGAAGCAATAAGTGCAGGGTACAAACCAGCCAGCTGAGAGTCACAGGGGTCTAGAAAATGAAATGGCAGCAGGTCCCATGGTGTAATGGGCAGCACTCAGGACTTTGGATCCTGGGTTTAAATCTCAGTGGGACCTCCTGGAGCAATGCTGGTTTCCTGCAAAGCCATGGAGCTCAATGTGCTTGGCTCCCCTCTCTCAGGGTGAACTAGAGTGAGTTTTTTCCCTCCTGCTGGGTGACTGATGCCCACTGGAGATAGGTCTTTGGTCCAGCCGGTTCAATGGGCTGGCTGCTATAGGTTGGGGTCCTTGAACTTAACACTCTGGCTGGAGAGCCCTGCGGGTTGACCATATGGTTATTTCTCACTGCTTCACCTGATGTCCACAACTTTGGTCCCTGCAGCTGCCACACTCTTCCTCTTGCCCACATGGCATTCAAAGGAAGGAGTGCCAGGGCCAGGCTTCATAGTCAGGGCTAGGCAGGAAGGAGGAAGAGTCCCAGGCTGGAGCCCAACACCTTTCCTGCTCTGGGCACCTCTGACAGCTCCAAGGGAAGGTTCATAAGCCACAGAGCAACTGAGGGCAGGGCAAGAGGAGGAGATAACCATGCCTATGTGTGGCCAGCAGACAGCCACAAAGACACCCGGCCAGCCTGCTCCATGCCATGCCAAACCCCCACTGAAGGCCACCCACAGACCAGCATTCGTTCTGCAGCCAGCATCACAAGGTGGTTGGAAGGCAGGTGGGGCCTCTGACCGTTCCTACTCAAAGGGCTCCTTTTGGCGGTGGGGCTGGAGATATTTCCCCCAAGAGGCTCTTTCCCAGCTGCTGAGAAGCACAGAAGTACCCAGTGTTTGCTCTTGCGGTGAAAGGGGTTAATACGTTTAGGCAGCCTGGCTAGCTCAGCTGGCAGCACCTCTAGCTCTTACTCTGAAGGCTGAAATTACAATTCCCTGTCTAGGTAATTGGGGCTCCTCTTCAACAATACAACACACAATCTGCCTAAGCTCCCACCCAGTAACCTGGCTAAAGTAGCCCTGGCCACTGGGTGCCTCTAAGAGACGATATTTTCCCCACTCACAACCACTGAGTGTAGAAAAGAAACTTTAAGAAAAAGGAGGAAACTCACCTTGTAATAACACCACAATCAGGATTCATAACACAACACTATGAGCAAAACACCCACCCACAGTGCGCTGGGCAGTGGCCTTTGCCTCGGGCTCTTAAATCCAGACACCAAAAGCTCTGTGGATGTGCCCCTCCCTTCACTGCACCTCACCCACAGCTGCTGTCCTGGGTCAGTGAAAACCCACAGTTCACCTCTCACGTCCCGGGGGGAAAGCCCCTTTCTTCCTCCACCCTCCGCTGTCTGGCCACATTGTCGGTCACTTGCCCTTCCCCTCTGTCACCGTTCTGCTGGCCCCTCTCTGCTCTGGGACATATTGTGGTCCCACCAGGAGTGGAACAGGCTCCCTAAAAGTAGTGACCACGAGAGCCTGAACAATAGCCCCATCCCGTCCACTCGAGGCCATGCCCCTGCACCGAGCCCTTCTCCCCAAGGCCCTGCTCCCATACTGCCTCTTCCCCCCAAGACCCTACCTCCCGCTTACTGCTCTCCGCCCCCTTCCGCCTCACTCCCCCTTACGGTCATTACAAAGTGGCATGGCAGAGCCTTCCCATTTTGAAAAGTCCTGGGGTGTTGTTCCCCCCTGTTCCAGCACACGTGGGTCCCTGCACTTCACACAGGTCTCCCTGATTTCAGCTGTTAGTGAGGGAGCCTCACTGCTAGCGCAGACTCGGCAGTTTCTTGCATGAGAGACACTGTCCCAAAGCAGGACTAATGCTTAGAGCTGGTGATCAGTGATTTCAGATCTGTTGGTCTGCAGCAAGACTCTACAGTGAGTCTCAGTCAGCTCTGTTATTACACAGAGACGAACAAAAGGGTCAAATGGTGCCTGGAAGCCTTAAGAAGAATCCACCTCACCAAGTACAACACTTGTCGCTACCTGCTCTCAACTCCACTGAGAATGTTTTGGGGTCACTCCTCGCCTTTATCAACCTAGGGAGAATAGCAATTAACAGGTGCTCCAGTGGCACAATTGGTTAGCGCGCAGTACTTATAGGGCAGTGCTGAGAGGAGCTATGCTGAGGTTGTGAGTTCAAACCTCACCTGGAGCACTGGTTTTCATTAACCAAAGGGCATCACTCACTCATTTGGCCCTGTGGAATGTACAATTCCAGCCAGGGGACACTGAGGCAGGGAAGAAGTTAAAAATGCCCCTTCACTTATTAGCTCCTCTCCAGAGTGCAGGTCAGAATCTACAATCCTTTTTCCCCCACCAGCCCCTGTGCCAGGATCCCTCCAGCAGAGCCTGGAGTCCTGCCCATGGCATCTGTACTATTGACAAACACTAAGTGACAGGGACAAAACACTCAAATCCCGCCTGGTGCAGGGAGCCAGGTTTGCGCTTCAAATTCCGTCGTTCATACATTTCCAGGCCGGGGAATATCCCACAACAGCATTTAATGGGAAGCTGCCTGCAGAACAGTTACACTGCACAGAACTGCTATGGAGGAGGGGTGGGAATTGGTAACATTTTGAGGATTGTTTGGGAAATGAACCTTTTTTTTTTGTGAGGTTAATAACTATCTCTTCAACTTTGTGGGTGTCACTTGATTTTTGCATCTCCCTGTGAAAATACAACTGGCACGTGTGGCTTTCTACAGGGGGTCATGATGTTAAAGTTGGGGAATTCAGTCTCTGTACTTCTGGGTGAGTGTTGCTTTTTTAAACTGCCTCACTGCCAGGCACACCGGGCTGTTAGCTGCACCCACTGTCCTTGCCAGGGGCCCTTGCTGAACCCTGGGCGGCTGCACTGCCGTGCTGCGGTTACTCTGCAGGGGGAGAAGCTTCTGGGGAGCAATGTAGAGCAGGTGCAGGAAGGAGATGGGGTCACTATTCACATTCTGAACTGCACAATTTTCCAAATTTGGAATAGATTAATAGATTCATCCTGCAGCAAGTGACCCCGTGCCCCATGCTGCAGAGGAAGGCGAATGTCTGAGAACAATTCTAAGGGGAAGGTGAATGCAGAGCTATGACACTGGAGATGCCCAGACCTCCAATGGGGGCAGCGTGGAAATTAATAATGGGAAGATCATTTGCAAAATTAGTCGTCACTGACAAGATTTGTCTCTGTTCCTATTTCACGCTGTGGTGTTAGAGGAATCAGTACAGAGTTTTACTATATTAATTAAACACTTAATTTTATGTAACCAAGCCAAAAACTTAGTGTCACTTATTTTTTCTCTGTCCTAGCAAGAATGAATTGAATTTTGTGACTTTCTGGAAAGTGCAGCAAGATTAAATGTGGGGAATTCAGTCTCTGTGTTTGTGATCTGATGTTTTCCTCTCACAGGTCAGTTCCTGCATTGAAATACCAAGAGGAATCTAAGGGCTGGTGTACACTGGGCACTTAACTGGCAGAGCGACGTCTCTCAGGGTGTGATCTCCCCCGCAACCCATAGAGTTAAGGTGACCTAAGCCCTGGTTAGATAGTGCTAAAGAAAAGAAAGAACTGTTCTGTCAACGTAGCTATTACAGGGATGGGAAAACCCCTCCAGTGACTGTCTGCTCCAGAGAGCTATAGCAGTGCCACAGCAGTGTTTTAAGTGTAGATAGAGTGAAACTAGATCTGGCTCCAGTTCACACTGTGGATGCTCAGGCACTAAGGGTGCAATAATAACAACAACACAGTTGTCAGGATTTGAACCTGTGCCAGGAAACCACAATGGATTTGTGATCTATCACCTTAACCACTTGGCCACAACTACTTAACATACACTTGTTTCACTACATGATGATTCTGTTCTCACTGAATTGTCATTCCCATTGTTTGCTCAGACCAGCTTCCCCAGCACACTCATGGCTGTGCATCAGTCTCAGTGTGTCCTTGGCTGAACAGCGAGAATTCCTGCCCATTTCCCTTCCGGCTGGAGCAGGATGAGAGTGTGTTTGTGTGAACGACATTGCTGTAGATTGTTGTTCATTCCCCACTCTGACAATTCAGACAGTCTCTTTCCTAGTCAAATCTCCAGCACATCGTTCCAATAGCCGGGGGCAGGATTTCTCTGGGGCACTGAAATATTTCCGGGGCTGGTGCATGAACTCAGCCTTGCATTTCACCCTCGATGTTTCATGGACGAACAACAGCAGCAGAAAGAAAGAGCCGAGCCAATATCTCACTGGCAGGGATGCAGGTGCCACGTCCCCTCTGTCTGCCCATCGCCATCGCAGGAGAGAAGGGTTCACTGGAATCGAGTGCCCTGGCTCAGACCAGAGACATAGGGAGGTTTTGCTGTTCATGGATCTGTGCAAAGGAAATTGTGTCTCTGTGTGAAATTGAGGTGGGAAATGAAATGTCCACATGGTGGTCCAGTGCCCTAAGGAATGTGGGTGAAGGACTCAGGCTGGGAAATGATTTAATGGGGTTTGTTTCAATGTATTGCCCTGATTAAAAACTATGGCTAAAATGCAGCCATGTTGTTAGTACTTGTACCTGTGTAGGGACACCCCAGTGGGTGTTAAGTCTATTGCCTTCACCAAGAGCAGTTGATTATTTTATCAAGGTACAAATTTCTTGTCAAGGCCTAGAATCCAGAGAAAACAATACACTGATGATAAGAAGAAGTCTATAAAAAGATTTTGCAGACACCATGGGCGTAACTATGATGTGTTGTGTTTCACTCTTTATATCTGGCGCCACCTCCTTTCCCTTTAGCCTTGTAGTTGACCAAGGGCAAAGCTGAACATCTCTTCAGATACCAGGGAGTGTTTATGTCCATCCCTGCGAGCTACACAAGGGTTTGATGTTGCTGCTTTCAGTCCTCTGGCTCTGCTGGGATAAGGAACAATTCAGGCTGTCACTGAACTGAAGGAGGAAGATCATTTTTTGACAGGGAGAGGGACGCCTCCTCTTAAACATGTTTGTCTGGCTGACAGTCCTGGTTCCCAGGTCTTCCCCATGGGGCTTCAGCAGTTTTGGGACCAGTTCACTCCCTTGGCCCCACCTGCTGCCCCCAGGCGCTCCCCTCCAGGGGCCCTGGCAGTGCAGTATCTGTCTGCTCGCTCCAGTGGCTGCTGGCCCCTCCCCATGGCAGGGCGGGGCAGAGCAGTGCCTCTACGCTCTGCCCCCACTCCAAGCTCCTGCAGTCAATGGGACACTGTGGGGGTGATTCCTGGGGGCAGCAGCATGCGGAGGCCCCCCAGCCTGCCCCGCCTTGGAGCCCCAGGTAAGCACCGCACCCCTGACTCCCTCCCAGAGCCTGCACCCCCTTCCTCCACACACCTCCTCCCACCCGCTCCAATCTCCCTCCCAGAGCCTGCACCCCATCCCTCCTCCTATTGCCCCTCTCTCTGTCCCAGCCCAGAGCCTGCACCCAGCACCCAAACTCCATCCCAGAGCCTGCACCCTAGAACCCCTCCCCCACCCAAACTCCCTCCCAGAGACCAGCCTCTCACCCCTTCTGCACCCAAACTCCCCCCAGAGCCTGCACCCCTCCTGCACCCCAATCCCCAGCCCCAACCCAGGGCCTGAACCCTAGACCTCCTCCCCCATCTCCCTTCCAGAGCCTTAGGCAGATGGGGGGCAGAGTTTTGGGGGGCAGGTTCTGAGTGGTATGAGTGACATTATTGGCCCACTGCGAGGATTGGAGGACTGGCACTGGCCCTAAGGTAAATTGAGGTTGAGACCCTGCATTAAGGGATTCGAGCAATGCTGGAGAGACTGACGGGCATGGAGCTGGGGAGCTGTGTGTGCTCCAAGGAGAGTTGTTGTTGTGCTCTGGTGACACAGAGCAGGGGTGGGGAGTTTGTAAGCTGTGGTGTTTGTATAGAGAGAAAGTTTAGTAACCCCTAGGTTAAAAACTGTTCCTGCTCTGGGCTATACATGACACTCTTTGTTGCGAGTATAGATCAGTGGGTGAATGTTTCCCTGCAGGATAATAGGTTCCTAGTCACAATCCAAGTGATTCCTTGAAAAACTTTTTCGAATGAAAATGGATTTCCAGACCCATTTCCAGTATGTTCAGGAGTTCGCTGAATGGGGGCGGGGGGCTTGAAATGAATTTAATCACTCAGCATTTTCCTATGCAAATGAATGAAGACCTAGCAGACCTGTCCAGCAGCTGAAATCAGTTCCAGACCTCGGCGTCTCTAAGAGGGACACTCTGTATCTGAGGCATGTGGGACACCTCTGTGGTGATGACAGGTGAAAAAAATGCTGGATTCAATGAAAGCTGAGACCATAGGAGGGGAAAGTGAACGGCAGCACCATACAGGGTCATAACACTGAGACACGGGGCTTCACTGTCACTGCCCCTGTTTTCCATCATTTATATCCCCCTCCCCCACACATTGTCACACACAACCTTCTCCCCTTGAGCCCAATCCAACCCTCCCCCTCTCCCACACACACTCCATGGGACACAGCCTCTCGGTGACTCACCCAGATGGGGGCTTGTATCTGCATCTCCCCAACAGGGGAGCAGAGAGCCGAAAGGGCCACAGGAGACCAATGGAGCTAGGCAGGGTTAGAAAAGACTTCCCTTCCCTTCTCTTGAGTCCAGTTAATCTCACCCATGGGACATTCCTGCCCCGGGTGGGCTCAAAGCACCAACCTTCCCCTCAGCAATGAAAGGTGGGAACCAGCTCTATCACACAGAAGAAGGCTCCCCACCTCTGCTGCTGCCATTCAGCAGCCATTAATATTGATTTGTTTTAGTTAATGCAACTCTTTCAACCCCTAATCCATCCATGAATCAAGGAGGCAAGACCCTCAGCTGGGAACCAGAGGGGTAATGGGTTAGTGTACAGGACTTATAGTAGTCATGCTGAGTGGAGTGATGCTGAAGTTGTGAATTCAAACCTCACCTAAAGCACTAGCTTTCTTTAAGCAAATGGGTTCTGCCAATCAGTTTACCCTACAGAAAATACAATTGCAGCTCAGAAGACACTGAGGTCCCCTTGCTTTACAGAGAGCAGGGCAGATTCCACAGATCTACCAGGCTCTACTCTCTGCCAGACACCAGGGTCAGGGAGAGCCCAGAGCACTGCCCCTGACTCCCCCTCAGTCTTTGCTCCCCAAACCACATGTGTGCTCACCCTCTTCTCTGTGAGACTCAAACCCTGCCTGACTTTCTATATGTTGATGTGGTTTTCGTCTGTCGTGTTGATCTGCATGTGGGTCCTGTGTGATTTTGGTGGATGCCTGGCATAGTTTTGTGTGCATGTGTGTATGATTTTTGCATACAGATTGTTTTTTTTGCCTAGTATTCTTTTGATATGTGGGTTTTGTGCTTTCTTGTTGTGGGCTTTTGCTGTATTTTTTGGTGTGGATTTGTTCTTTCTATATTTTGTGTGGCTTTCCCTTATGTGTATATGCCTCTGTGTGCTGTGTGGGTTTGTGTGGGTTTGGTTTTTGTTTATGTCTGTGTGGGCCTGTGCAGTCTGTGATTTTCTCTTTCTCTCTGTGTGTGTTTGTCTCTCTGTTTGTATCTTCATGTGTAAATTCACTGGAATTTTTCAAAATCTTCACAGCTTTGCCAATTTTCACCAGGAATTTTTATCCATTAACAAATTCTCACGTTTTCCCTACTAGTTGGTGACCACTGGCCCAGGGGCATGTCAGTCTCAGAGTCCTGATTTCCCATTGACCCTTCCCCCTTCTATTGGGACTGGGAACTAGCCAACCAAAAACCCCACTAAGTTTTAGTAAAGGGCCAACAGTCCCTTACACGAGCCAGCCCCATGAGGGTCACCGATGGCCAGAGAAGGCAGCACAAGCTGGTCCCATGGTGTAATGGGCAGCACCCAGGACTCTGAATCCTGCAGTCTGAGTTCAAATGTCAGTGGGACCTTGTGCTGGTTTGTGGTAAAGCCCTGGAGCTCAAAGTGCTCAATTTCGCTGTCTCCAGTTGTTTAAGAGTGAGTCCTTTCCCTCCTGCTGAGTGACTCACACCCACTGGAGCCAGGTCTTTGGTTGAGATGGCTGCAATGGATTGGGGTGTAGAGGTGGCTATGGCTGCCTGTGGTTTGACCTGGTGGTTGGGATTTTTGCTGCTTCATCTGATGCCCACAAGTTTGGCCCTTGTGCTTCCCACCACACTTTTCCTCTCGCCCACACGGCGCTTGAAGTAAGGAGTGCCAGGGCCGGGATTAATAGTCAGGGCTTGGCAGGAGAGAGGTGGAGCCCAGCCTGGAACCCCTCACACCTTCTCTCCTCCGGACACCGAGAGCTGGGGCGGCTGGTGCTGACAGCTCCAAGGGAAGGTTTATAAGCCACAGAGCAACTGAAAGTGGGGCAAGAGGAGGGGGGGGACCATGCCTATGCATGGCCAGCAGACAGCCACAAAGACCTCCGGCCAGGCTGCTCCCTTTCATGCCAAACACTCACTGAAAGCGACCCACAGACCAGCATGCAGGGCAGCTGCTGATGCTCTGTGGCCAACATCAGAAGAAGGTAGGAAAGCAGGGCCAGCCCCTGGTGTGACCTCTGTCTGTTCCCACTCACAGTGCTCACTTTTGCAGTGGGGCAGGAGATTTTTCCCCAAGAGGCTTTTCCCCAGCTGGCGAGACGCAGAGAAACACCCAGGCTCCCAAGGTGCTATTTACCAAGCCCCCTCAAGCACAGGGACTGGCGCACATTTGGAAGAGGGAAACTGCTCTACACGCCAGCCCGAGCAGCCGCCCATTATCTTTGGCAAGTCAGGAATGGCAAAGGCTAGACTGGAAGGACCTGGGGCTCCTGCCCCAGCCTTTGTGACACCCAACCCCAACTCCTTCCCAGGGCTCTAGCTGAAGCCAGAGCTTTGGCCTGAGCGGCCAAGAAAAGGTTCCAGCCCTGAAGGGAGCAGGACTTTCAGCATGAAGGTAAAACTGCAGCAACACAACCATGATGGGACTTGAACTCTCAATCACCTGATCTTAAGTCAGACATCTTAACCATTAGGCCACGTGGTCAGGGTAGAAAAGCACCCTCCAAGCACTTCTTTAGTGTTTCTCGGGTCTTCTACTGAGCGAGGCCGAGACTCTCTGGGCACAAGAAATAGAGTTCCCAGTGACACGTGAGAATTAATTCTATGGAGCCAGGTGCAGGACTTTGGCAGGGAGGCTCAGGCATGGGGGACTGGGGTGCAGTGGACGGGCTGGCTGTCTAGGTGAGGAGATTTAGTGACCCTCAGGTGCAGGAGGGAGGAAGAGAAGGAGGAATTGGCAGTGGCCATGGAGAAGAAGAGGAGGGGTGGAGACTCTTAGCAAGCCTGGCTAGCTCAGTCAGTAGAGCATCAGGCTCTTAATGGGAGGAGCCAGGGTTTGAGCTGCTGTCCAGGGACTCAGCTTTTAAGTTGTCTTATGTGCCAGGAGCCAAATGATTCCTGGTGGTGCCCAGAGCCATGGGTGGGCCAGAGAGGCTGAGACTTGTGGTACCTGCTCTGTGGCAGTGATCCTGGCAGCTCAGACTCAGGGAAGGCTTCTGTACTCAGAGGTGCTGACTTTGAGAGTTCCCGGGCAGTGCTCAATTCCTGCTCCACCTCAGGCTTGGCCCCAAAACCATCAAATCTCTTCCCACCCCACCCTGCCCCGCTTCTTTCTCTCCTCACTCCTCCAGCACACCCCATCAATGGCCGGCGGGAGGCGCTGAAGGAGAAGAGGAGGAGCTTGTCAGCCAGGCCTGCTAACAGGTGGGAGGTGCAGGGGCAGAGGTGTCTGCTGGGCACCTTTTTTTTTCCTCTGTTGGTTCTGCAGCTCTGTAGCACCCATGGAGTTGCTGACTTGGCTCCTTTCGCATGCTAGAGAGAGGAGCAGAACCAGGGCTATGGCTGATCTATGGGGCACCAGGTGAGCAGCAGAGGCTACAGGTGCTGAGAGTTTGCCTGACACCTCAGGGACACAGTGTGAGGTGGTGCCCCAGGGATATCTATGAAAGGAGCAGAACAGGATTCTCTTGGTTGGGGAGAGAATTGAGAATGTCTCAGGGGGTTGTAGAGAGGTGTTGCCCGGGTTAGAGACTGGCTAAAATACTGGCCTTGCTGTGAGCATAATTTGAGCCTATATAGGGGAACCCTATTAGATTTCAACTCCAACACCTTAACCACTTGGCCATCATAGCTGTGAGCACAAAACTCCCCCACTGCCAGAGAAACTGGTAAAGAATCATAATGACCAGGTGTGAAGTCATCTGAACTACAGAATTCCCACAGCAAACCTGGCTCCCAAAGCACGGGGCGGGATTTGGGGTTTGTTCTCTTTGCTTAGCCATGTGCAGTTGCACAGAGAGCGCGTTTAAAAGTCTCCCCTCCCACAGAGCGGGAATGGGAAATGATTCTCAACTTGAAGCTGATGTAGGGTGATGAGATGTCCCAATTTTATCGGGACTGTCCCTATATTTGCTTGTTTGTTCCGTGTCCCGACCGATGTTTGGTCAGGACCCTGGAGAAACAAAACACTTTGTCCTCTTCTCCGGCACACAGGCATAGTCTGGAGGGATACTTACCCCACCCCAACTCTGCCCCCTCATTCCCCATTGGATCCCTCCCCAAATCCCGGCCCTGGCCCTGACCC
Organism: Gopherus flavomarginatus; assembly: GCF_025201925.1. Taxonomy (NCBI): domain Eukaryota; kingdom Metazoa; phylum Chordata; order Testudines; family Testudinidae; genus Gopherus; species Gopherus flavomarginatus. Next base: position 358,822 of record NW_026114609.1, on the reverse strand, counting down.
CAGCCCCACCCTCTCACCGCCCCATTGGATCCCTCCCCAAATCCTCGCCCTGGCCCTGCCTCTTCCGCAATTACGTGGCATTCTTCCTCCCTCCCAGGTTTGCACATGGGCCATGGCCATGGCCGGGAGTGCAGCGGGGAAGCTGCTCCAGCACTGCAGCCTGCGGGGCAGCGCAGTGGGGCTGGGGGCAGCACAGAGCAGGCAGGGCCCAGGTGGGCGGGTGATGGAGACACATGTGGGGTGGACACGCTCCTGCTGGGAGCTGCCTGGTTCACCCCTTGCCGGGAGCTGCAGGAGGGGCCCGGATCATGGCTCAGCTGCAGAGCTCAGAGCCCAGGCTGGGCCCAGGAGCGAGGCGATAGGGGAGCTGGGGGTGTAGCGGGGGTTGGAGCCAAGAGTTGGTTGAGATGGGGCTGTGCCACTGCTGCTTGGTGGCGAGGGGGATCTCCGGCTTTTTTTTTGCTCTGCTCCTCGCGTCCTGATATTTCATCTTTGACATCTGGTCACCCTAGCCTGATATGAAGGAGGATGTCTGGACCAAGGGGCCAGGGACTGGCCTTTGCTAGAGAAACCACTGTCAAGTTTTAGCCAATTAGGACAAGTCATCAAATAAGAACAACCTTAGGTATCAGTAACTGCTACAGGTTGCAAATTCCTACATGCAGCAGTTTCTGGCACTACACCTGCGCAGCTCTGCTCCCCGGCTCTTCTCGGGCTCCTGCTCTCTCCTTAGCTCTGCCCCACTCTCACCCAGGCAGTTCCAGCTCACATGGAGGATGGGACCCCCTGGCCTGGTGACTCCGTCATTACACTGCCTGGCCTGTCAGTGCAGCTAACTTGGAGCTTTGGCCTCTCCCCATTGCCCCTGGGGACTGTCAGTCTCAGGGTCCTGATTTCCCATTAATCCTTCCCCCTTCTATTGGTGCTGGGAACTAGCCAACCAACGCCCCCCCCCACTAAGTTTTAGTAAAGGCCCAAGAGCCCCCTTACACAAGCAGCCCCATGAGGGTCACCGATGTGCAGGGAAGGCAGCACAAGCTGGTCCCATGGTGTAATGGGCAGCACTCAGGACTCTAACTCCTGTAATCTGAGTTCAAATCTCAGTGGGACCTTGTATCGGCTTGTGGTCATAGGCAGCAGGTTATATACATTTGCAGTGCTTGGGCTCCAGGAATATTCAGGGCTGGGGGCCCTGCTCCAACAATATTTGGAGCTGGGTCTCTTCCCCTGGCCCTGGCTCCTGCCTGCCACCTCTCCCTGCCTGACAAAAAGCAGCGTGTTTCTGTCCCCTCCCTGCTCCTACTGCTGGAGTAGAGCGATTCTGAGCAGAACTGCTGTCTGCTGCCCCAGGGTCCTAGTGCCTGCCCACCACTAATGGAAAGGCAGGTTGCCCGAAGCTGCTGAGCCCTGTCCTGCATCATGAATCTCTCATCCTCAGCCCTGCACTCCCTCCCAGAGGGTGCAGCTCTTCCCACCCCCAAACTCCATCCCATAAGCCTGCACCCCAGATCTCCCCTCCCAGAGACTTGGGCAGTTGGGGGGCGGGTTCTGGACCCCACCAAAATTTCTACAAACTTGCCACCCATGCTTATGGTAAAGCCCCAGAGCTCAACTTCCCTGTCTCCAGCTGTGTAAGAGTGAATTTTTCCCCTCCTGCTGGGTGACTCACACCTCCTAGAGCCAGGTCTTTGGCTGGGAGGGCCACAATGGGTTAGGGCTCTGGAACTTGCTACCCTGATAGTTGGGATTCTTGCTGCTGCACCTGATGTTCACAAGCTTGGCCCTTGTGCTTCCTACCACACTTTTACTCTGGCCCACATAGTGCTTGAAGAAAGGAGTGCCAGGGCTGGGATTAATAGTCAGGGCTTGGCAGGAGGGAGGAAGAGTCCCAGGCTGGAGCCCCACACACCTTCCCTCCTCCGGGCACCTAGAGCAGAGGCAGCCCAGCTCTGTCCGCTGGATACCTCTGCAGAGTAGGTGAGTTCATGTAAATACCGTCTGGTCCCAAAGCCTCCTCCCAACCCTGGTCATCAGTAGCTGTCAGGGGAGAGCTCATTCACACCTCGCTTACAAATCATCATTTGAAATTCTAAGGTTGGCCAACACTGCCGAAGCCAATGCACCCACATTGTCAGCAAACACAACAGCTGGGTGAGGAAACCCGGCTTTGTCCAGACTTTCCAAACCTATTTTACTTTCTCAGGTACAAGTAGTTTTCATACGTTGTATCTGCTTTTAAAGTGTGTGTTAACGTTTCAATTTCCATTCAAATTTGCAACCAATGGAACCAACATTGGCAGCGCTGCATGTAACTACCTGACAACTGAGGGAGGGGGTGTTGGGGAAATTCGGGGAAGGGGGTGCACAGCCCCCTGGCTGGGGGCGTATAGGGAATGCCCAATTTCACTGAATTGAGTCTCCTACTGCAGCACCTCAGTTGGTTACATCAGAGAGGAGCTGCAGTGTCTAGGCAGTGGGATGCCTGTGCCTTTAAGAGTCCAGCCCTGGGAAGCCCATGCTGAGAGGTGCTGCCTGTGGGAGGGAAATAAAAAAGCCCTCTGCTCCCCCCACCCATGTTTGCAAACACTGGAGTCTCAGCCCACCGGGATAACTGTTACCCCTCTGCCCCTGCCTGTGCCGGGTTTAACCCTCTGGCAGCGCCCCCCTCTGGGTTTAACTCCGGCTCCTTCCCCCCTCCCTGACTTTGCCCTTCAGTCCCTCTCCTAACTCTGCCTCCAGCTGCTTGCCCCCCCGACCAGTCAATTTCCACCCCTGGTCAGACCCTGCCCCCCCCCTCCTCTGATTTGCCCTCCTTTGCCCCTTTTTAATCCCTGTAAAAAGTAGGGGGTGCTGGGTCCCATTCTCTGGAGGGGGAGCTGGGCACCTGGCCCCTGCCTGCCCAGTGCTCAAAGTGCCCCACGATCTTGTGGATGTTTTCCGAGTGCTGCAGGGTCACCTGCAGGGGGAGAGAGACGCGGTTAGGAGGTAATGCAGCCAAGGGTGCCTCACCCAATATTGAGATGCAGCCACCTCTGGGGTGAGTTACACACGTCAGCAAATGAATTTGGAACAAGAAACGCACTGAAAGGACCGAGGCAGCTGCAGGAGGTGGAGAAAACCAGAAAAGCAGTATCCCTGGATCCCAGCCCTGCTCCTCCCCCACTCTACTCCCAACCCCCACTCCCCTCCCACATGTGAGGGGAGAACCCAGGAGTCCTGGTCCCCAGCCTTGCCCATTCCCATATTTTGATATGGCTCCATCCAACAGCTGCCCCCACAATTGCAGGGCAGTGCCATGCAGCTACGGCCCCGGCTCTAATAGAGGCCGCGTGTGAGACGGAGAACTACGCTTCCCAGTGTGCACCGGGAGGGGGCGCGTTGCCTGAGCAACCGTTCATCACTTCCGCTCTGAGACGAGCCAGGAACTACAACTCCCAGCCTGCCCCGGGGCGCTTCCGTCCTCTCGAGCCCAGGAGAGTGTAGGAGAGGGCGGGTCCCTGGGTCAATCGGACCCCTCCCGCCCCGCCCCCCAGAGAGCCCCGGCCCCGCCCTCCCCAAGCTGCGGCTCCTGACGCGAACTCTCGTGTCCCGGGGTCTCGGCCTGGCCCCGCCCCCCGCAGCGCGGCGCCCCCCAGTGCGGTGGGGGCTGCCGGGCGCCTGCTCCTCCCCTGGGCTCGTCTGTGCCGCCCCGATGTGCCCCGCGGGGCTGCCCCGCTCGGGGGGGGGTGGAGCCCTATGGAAAGACGGGGGTGGGCAGGGCTGGGAGCCAGGACTCCTGGGTTCTCCCCCAGCTCGGGGAAGGGGGGCTAGGGGTTAGAGTGGGGGAGGGGCAGGGCTGGGAGCCAGGACTCCTGGGTTGTCCCCTAGCTCGGGGAGGGGGGGCTAGAGGTTAGAGTGGGGGAGGGGCAGGGATGGGAGCCAGGACTCCTGGGTTCTCCCCCAGCTCGGGAAGGGGGGGCTATGGGTTAGAGTGGGGGAGCGGCAGGGCTGGGAGCCAGGACTCCGGGGTTCTCCCCCCAGCTCGGGCAAGGGGGGGGGCTAGAGGTTAGAGTGGGGGAGGGGCAGGGCTGGGAGCCAGGACTCCTGGGTTCTCCCCCAGCTCGGGGAAGCGGGGCTAGGGTTAGAGTGGGGGAGGGGCAGGGCTGGGAGCCAGGACTCCTGGGTTCTCATCCCAGCTCGAGGAAGGGGGGGCTATGGGTTAGAGTGGGGGAGGGGCAGGGCTGGGAGCCAGGACTCCTGGTTTCTCCCCCCAGCTCGGGAAGGGGGGCTAGGGGTAGGAGTGGGGGAGGGGCAGGGCTGGGAGCCAGGACTCCTGGGTTCTCCTGCAGCTCGGGGAGGGGGGGCTAGGGGTTAGAGTGGGAGAGGGGCAGGGCTGGGAGCCAGGATTCCTGGGTTCTCCCCCAGCTCGGGGTAGGGGAGCTAGGGGTTAGAGTGGGGGAGGGGCAGGGCTGTGAGCCAAGACTCTTGGGTTCTCCCCCAGCTTGGGGAGGGGAGTGGAGGTTAGGGGGTAGAGTGGGGAAGGAACTGGGGGGTCTCCTGCCCAACAGGCAAATCCAGGAGCTGGTGTCGGGCAGCAGGTCACTTGTGGGCCCCGAGTGTCTGATCCGGAAACAGCTGTCTGTCCCCACGCCTGGGGACTGCGCATAGCTGGCAACCGTCTCCTTGTACCTGAGAATTATCCATACACCCCAGGGGTGTGAGCCCTGCGCTCCTCTGTCAGTGCCTGGGGCACAGAGCCATGTGTATGAGTCACTCTCTGTGCAGGGATGTTAGTTCATACAGACTTTGCTGGTGCTTTTTCTGTAGCCTGTGGTAAAATGAGGCAATTAACTAGATGCGTTGATGGAAGTTCTCTGCGTACCCTCAGGGGTACACGTACCCCTGGTTGAGAACCACTGACGCAGAGGAACCCAGGCCACCCCCCACATTCTGACTTCCAACCCCGTACCCTGGACAGCTGGTTCAGCTTTGCTTACCTTGCATCAGCCTCAAGTCAGCTTCACTGGGTCACCACTTCCACCATGGCCAGACATCAGAGAGAGGAAGTCTCCTCTCAGCTGTAAAAGCAGCAAGGGCTCCATGAGGGGTCGGTGCTGGTGGAGCAATTATTGACACTTTCTCTAGTCTCCTTTTCAGATTTTGCCCCATTTTTCTCTTTAATTCTCCAATGTTAATTTAACAGTCCTCAGATTTGGGATATTTTCACACCCATTTT